>NW_024582664.1:276877-354014 GCF_018398535.1 Haplochromis burtoni
AAATCCAGTGTTTCCCCTGAATAAGCTTCCAGACCAAAATCTGCACACAACTCTTAACTCGATCTTGTTATCAGCTCATTAATGCAGTATGAGACGGTAATCAGCTACAGAGAGATGCAGGGAAATGTTGCACTGACTCATAGACAAAATTACATTAAAAAGGTAAAAGAATAAATTAAGTGTAAGTAAGTTAAAGATCATCACAGCTTTTCCAGACAGCTGTATCTGGGGAAGAACCTTCACCTTTTTGGTGCCTGAGCCATATAACCGTATAAAAGGTAAGAATCAACCCAATAAATGCACTTTAAAAAAAAACACTAAATTAAGTTAAATTAAGTTATGAAAATTCCCAAACTGTAAATAGTTGCATCCCTCTTTTGTTGATTAAGGCTTCAGATAAAGAGTCAAGAGTCGTTCCTAATCCAGCGGGCTTTGGAAGATCAGTTTGACACAGCCGGTCTCCCTGCTCAGCGGCTGGATGCAGAATGGGCAGGCGGCATGGAAGGCATGTGTGCCATGTGGCAGCGGGATCTGGCTCCAGTACACAGTTGTTTTTTCTGAACAAACGTGGCCACAGGGGACAAAGGCGTGGGTAGGGGACTCCGCATCGACGTAGAACCCCGGCTCGCAGCCAAGCCACAGTGGCACATAAGGGCCCCTCGCACGGCACATGGGGCACTCCCGCTCCTGACACTCTGCTTCGACCTCAGGATCACAGCGCCCTCCCCAGCCATGGTAGCCATGCACATGGCCACAGCGCAGGTATGCCCATGGTTGCTTCTCATCCAGGACGTCCTTGCGACGCAGGCTGGGGAAGGCCAGTGTGTTGAAGCCCACGGGACACTGTGGCCGCCCGGCATTCAGCTCCTGCCGCAGGGCCTCCAGGTGTTTGACAGTGGGAGTGAGGGACAGTCCTTCGGCCGTGCGCCACAGCAGGGTGGCACCACACAGGTCGATAAGAGACCCATCCACCAGCTCGTTGGACTCAGATTCCACCTTGGAGGGGGGATTAATGACCTGGGATTAATGACCTGGGCCTTGCGCATGTCTGTGTGTAACAGGTTTGCATGTCTTTGTGGGGACCAAAGATTGTAAGTTTACTATGCTTGTGGGGACCAACAGCCCTTATGGGGACAAATTCCCCTCCCCCACGTGTTTGAAGACATTTTTGAGTCTCAAAATGTGGTTTTAGTGTCAGGGTTACAATTAGGTTAGGATTAAAGTAAGCAGCTAGGGAAAGCATATCAATTAGATGTCCCCACGAGAATATGAAAACAACTGTGTGTGTTTGTGTGGTGTGTGAGAGAAAACAGGAGTCGCTCACCATATTCCCCCTCTGCTGAGCTGATCTGGTCTCCCGCAGTGTAAAAACATTCCCACAAACTGAGATTTCCCTCCATTGACCAGGTTTGGAGTCCTGGCAGAAGCCGTGGCGAGGATGCATCACGAGAACTCCATTTGTCGTCAGTGCATCCATCTGCCCATCCTGCATTCTCCACTTAGCTGCCTTCTCCTATGAAGAGGTCAAATGTATGTTTAGCACATTCAAACTGAAGAAATGTTATCAGAGGAAATGAGCAGTTTGTGCATTCTACCCCAAGGAAGATGTTTTTAGACGTGTCAAAGCCTGCGGCGTAAATTCGTGCAGAGTAAGGTGGGTTTCTTTGGCAGATGATGCGGCAGGCAAAGCGGGAGATGGTGCTCTGAAGTGTCTGACTGTCAGCTTGGTTCTGACCTCCAGGCACAGTATCCGTAACCACAAAGTCAATGGGACTCTCTGTAGAACGGCCAATCTGTAATTACACAGAGACAAGTGCTGATGTCTTGCTTGTTTTCAGTGGTGTTCATTATGCTACCTACAGAACATATTTTGTGGTAGACACCACTTTAATAAAGAAAACTGACATGTAACAATGTCATTCATCCAGTGTTCACTTTGACCTAAAAAGGATAATACTGAAAATCACAAGGTTGAATATCCATGTAGGGTGTGTGCTTTTCAAACTACACACCTGGAACATGTCTGTGTTGCTGTCATGAGTGTACTCCACCACCACTGTCTGTGCGCGAGACAGCGTGTATGAAATACTGTGCTGCTCCTTGTTGCTGACGGCCTTAACAAAACAAACATGAAAGAAGAAGCTCTGTTAGTGTGTTTAAGACATGAAAGAATTTCTTCTACAGCAATCGCGGGGATGTTAATACTGATGGAAGCATGTCAGGAAGAGTATTTTGAAACTGGTAACAAATTCAAGATGTTTTAGTTAAATCCTATTAAGGGCATGTTCCATTTAGAGCATCATATTTACCTGCAGACCTTTAAGATAGAACTGATTAAAAGAGTTAAATATGCGTCCCACATTCATTGTAGTTTCCTCACTACAGTGGCACCAGAAATGTGCCACTTTCATTTGTGTTGAACTCTCACCTTGGCAGCTTGAGGTGTGCATGACATGTGGACAGTGCTCGGTTTCACACCGTTGGCCTTATTTCTGCGACACAAAGCGAAGCGGCTTTTCCGCCTCCCCTTGTCTCCACAGGGTAGAGACCCATTACACCTGAACACAGAGGATAACGATGAGCAAAACTGCTTTATGTTCATTTCAAAAGGCATTTTAATTTTAATAATACATTATTATGAATGAATGAACCAAAGACAATGGCAAATCAGAAACTCATCTCCTGGCAGCTCAGCATTTAAATCAACTTAGAGTATGTTCATCTAGAGTTAAGCAGTGAGTAAGGAAACAAAGGGTCAGTGGTGCTCCAAATATTAGGAATCAACCTGGGAATGGAGAGAGCAGTGCCTCCATTTTAATCCACTATACTGAGGATATTTCAAGTCTACCTGAGCACTCGAAGTGCTTTATTCAACATGCCTTGTTCACTCATTTGCACAAGCACTTTTTTGTATGCTTCAGTGCTTTCTAACATTTACACTCTGATGGATGTATCAAAGAGCAGCTTGGGGTCAGTAAGGATATCTGGTATGCAGACTGGCGCAACCAGGGATCAAACCACACACCTTCAGACTATTAGAGGACCTGCTCGACCTGCTGAGCTTCAGTAACGTGTCAGTGCTAATCATAGGAAGGAAGAAACGAGCAGTTGTAATTAACTTAGGCCACTGTCTCAATAAAAGTTCCATATAATTTTTTATTATTTATTTATTTATAGGAAAACACAGATTTAAAAAACGCTTTAAAGATTTAAACATGGTTATCCCAACTGAGCCTTCATTAAATCAGTCAAAGATACACAGGAAAGAAGGTCAGACACCAACTAGGGAGAAACCGAATGACAAACAGAACAACATTGCCGTCCCTTATGTAGCAGGTTTATCAGAGAATTTTCTCCAAGCATGGCTTCAAACGCCACCACACCCTCAGACAAAAACTGGTTCATCCCAAGGATGAGACTCCCACACACAAACTAAACAATGTAATGTGTGCTGTGTAGTGCAGTGAGGAGTGCTCAGACCTCTACACTGGAGAAACCAAACAGCTCCTCCATAAACGCACAGCACAACATGGAAGCGCCACCTCGACAGGACGAGACTCAGCTGTACATTCGCATCTATTAGATAAAAGGTCACTCCTTCGAGGACACCGATGTTCGCATTTTAGACTGAGAAGACCGATGAACAGACCAGGTGGCTTACAACACCAACTGTCTGCCACCTATAACGCGCTTTTTAAAAATCCCTTGTCAGGCGCCTCAACCCCCATCTTGACCAGGATGATTGAAGACCTACACAGACGTATTCAGTAAAAATGTAATCCAAAAAAAAATTTACTCCAATTTCTTAAAATCTCTGCTTTAATGTTCGCCAACGTAACCATGTCTAATCTGATCCAATCTTAGCCTGCCTGGAACTGGGGCTGACGTGGTCTAAATCAGTGATCAGTTTTGGATCCATCCTGCCTTGCAAGTGAACTCTTCATTATGATACCCTCGGGTGGATCTGAATTGGCCCACCATGTCCCACTTTTAAGTGAAAAAATGTGAGATTCAGCATCTGAATTTCAGACACTGTACCGCACAAAATATTGTTTGACATAATTTGACTAAATCTTAATCTATGAACGAATTTTAACATGACATATTCAGAAGACGGACTCTGCAGCTGCAATTAAAGCTCTCTTTGAAATACATTTTATACAGTTTAAGTCTTCAGACTCTTCACATCATCTCCAAGATGACAGCTATCTTTCCGTGTGACCGATTGCAACATGACAATTGATTCAGTGATTGGTGTGTTCTACGGCTAAAGCTTTATTTAAACAGCGTTTGATAAAGTGACACACAGTTAGGTTTGCAGTACAAGGAAACTGTGGACAAAAATGCTCCTCTTAGACGGTCAGCCAGAGTCACAGAGTTAGAAAGATGAAGACTATAGTTTTTATTCTGAGCTGATATACATCTGTAACGCAACTGCTGTTTCAACCTTATTTATGAGTGTGAAAGTGCTCAGTAAAGTGAGTTGGAGTTGAAGTTAACTCACTTTTTGGAAAAGAAGACCCAAAGCGTCCCTCAACTCATGGTTAACAAACTCAGAGCTGTTAGCTAAACCTGCAGGTCCCAGGTCTGCATCCAATAGAAAAACAAATAAAACGAAACTTCTCTGAATTTCCCAGAGAAACTGTTGCAGCCTCACCAACAACAACAAACCACTTAAGAGAAATTTATGCCTGACAACCCTAGCAGCTTCACTTTCAGTTTTCTCTGCTAGTTTGTGTTGGCTAAACACACCGAGGCCGTTTCTCTGTAGTGTAGGTAAAAAGACAAACCGAGATATTGCCCAAACATTCCTTCCACAGCTTTCACTGCAGACAGGAAGCTTTGAGGGAGGGAGCAAAAAGTAACTACGGTTTCAGTCCAGAATTAAAAGCAGGATGCTGCGGTTGAGAGATTTATAGGTTATCCAACTGAGCCATTAGGATACCATTAAATGTGTCTGTTTTTTAAAAGCAAACTATCATGTTTTGAAAATTAACAAAAAACACAAAACAATGACAGCACCGCTGTCGTCCTGATGTGTTTAACATTTGAAAACACAATCCTGAATGTTATGGGGGCTCCAATAAGAGTCAGTTTAACTGAAGTTATCTTCAGAGTCAGGCTGCTGTTAGCTGCAGGTCAAGTAAACAGTTGAGACAAGCCATTCTTTCACTGCTTAATGCAAACTTCCTGCGTTTGAGATGAAGTACCAGCCACCTTTTTCTTAGACAAACACTAGCCACCCCAGTTCCGCTGTGGCTCCACTCGATGAACCACGCTACAAGGTATGTTTTCACAAACTATGTGGATCTTTCTAATTAAATCTTATGACTAGTGTAATTGCCAGCCTCAGGGCAATCCAGACTGTTTAATTCCACGTGTGGTCACAATAATACAAAAGCAAACAAAAGGGCTAAAACCACAGCAGCCACCACGTTCCTGACCCGACCTCCCTGAACCGCAGGCTCACTCTTGTGTGCACAGTGACTGGCCTTTAGTCAGGAAGTCGGCAGCATTTAATGGCTGCGGTTGAGTTTCCCAACACACTTTAGTTATACAGCACCCAACTGAATTTCTCACACTACAAGGCACATTAAAATAAAGAGACTTGCTTAAACCTACCCAAGTTTAGTCAATTTCTTACCTAAAACAGTGACGCTTATAAACTTCAAGGCACACAAACAAAGACTGCCAGGCACTTTTAGATCAACAACAGCACAATCTGTCCTTTATACGACAGCTAAAGAAGTTGAGTGTTACAACCAGGTTTAAGGATCGGTTATCAAACTCCAAAAATGGTTTTGATGACATCAAAAATATGTCTGCAATATCCAGCTGTTTTATCGTTTGGTTTAGAATTACTACGTACATTTTAGAAATTAAAAGGGATTTTAAAGAGACTTTTACCAAACACTAGCCACCCCGAGCACACAAGTTTCCAGGAACATATCTATAAGATACGGTCTAGAAATGGTTCAGATGGCCTCAAAGGTTTATCATGATATATCATGGAAGTTTGTGATTATGATATTTTAAAAAATATAGATAAAATATTGAAGAAAGTTGTATAAGTGATTGCAGCTTGCAGGCACTAAACTTTTTTTATAAGTGCAAACAAAACTAAGGATGTATCCCGTCTTCCTTTTCCAGGATTTTACTGTCATTAATGACAATCACATTCATGCCTAAACCCAATTAAAAATAAAACAGTAAGCTAACATTAGACGTCTTTGGCTTGCGGGAGGAGGCCAGAGTCCTTTACATGTAAATGAGTGGTTGTGACATTTATTAAAACATTTAGTTTTAGACCATATTAAAGTCCCCTATCAGTTATGAATTTAACTCCTTTTTCTACATCCACTGTACAGAACAACTTTCTAGTATCAATTTCAAAAACCTACGTCGCCTTGTTCTCAAGTTATCATATTCACAACATTTTCAGAAAGCTTACTCTGACCTTGAGATTGAGGTCACTGAGATTCAAACTTGTCCCAGATTTTTTGTAGATGTGCCTCTGGTATCAATTTGAAGCTCCTATGCTGCTTTGAACTCGAGTTATCGCATTCACAAACTTAGGTGCTCACACCACCCGCCTGGCAGGGTGATGACAGTACCCCATCTTTCCACCTGAAGGGCTTTTACTCTGTGGGTTTAGAGCGAGTTTGCCTCTGTGGTCTGTGGGTTTAGAATGAGTGTGCGTACACAGTGTCTGCATTAACTACTTTTCCCTTTGACAAAAAGCAAATACGCAGATGTTGATTCCTGCCATGTCAGTTGTTCTTCATCTTACCATGACTGGGACTGCTGTATTAACCATCTCCACTGGCGGAAGAAATTCATATTTATTATGCATGTTTGGTTACTGTATGCCTTTTAAGTTTGATATTGAGACAACAGAACTCAAATTTAATCCCTCCTTACAGCTAAATCCCCCTGTTAAAAAAAATGTAAGAAAGGGTTTCCTCTTGTTAAGCCAAACACTGTGTTTTCACCATCGTTGATTTCTTGCCTGCATGTGTGCCTGTGGGTAAAATAATAGGATTTTGTTCCCTCCTTCCTGGAAGGTACAACATTGATTAAAAGCTGCTTATTTCCTACACATTCAACAGTTTTAAAAAGGATTTTAAAGAAAAAAAATGGTCTGAAGAAGTTCTGCTTTGATGACTTATGAATGTATGTGAACTCAGCAATTAACCGCTTACCCCAGAACGATGAGCTCCCCATATTTGACAGGTCCTTTGGTAGACATAAGGTGGGTGGAGATGTTTTCCTGACCCAGCGAAAACATCTGTGCAGGTTTCTGAAAAAGGCAGGCTGAGTACCATCAGAGATTCTCTACTGAAAGAGGCACACAGCCCGCCACCTGCAGACACAATCAGACCAAGGTTTATATTCTTGGATATAAAATCATCAAAAGTTTTCATGATTCGGTTTTAAAGAAAAATAATGAAAAACATACATCACTGAATATTCACTTTAAAAACATTTAGGCATTCATATAAACACACAAAGGCTTCAACACAATCCTATTCATTGCTACAATACACCCAGTGTCTTTGTACTGGGAGCAACAGTGGTGCACAATGTATCCATTCAAATCTACTGAGTGTTGTTGGGGTAATGCAGGGTCCATTTTATCTGTGAAGGCTGACTCACTTAGAAACACGCCAGGACTGATGTTATGTTCTTTTGTACTATGAAATAAACAAAAAACAGAAGAACAGAAAACACTTAACAAGCTGAGCCTGTATTCAGAATGCCAGCTCTGATGTCAAAAGGCCAAAGAGGACACATCATGATCATCTAAATCTGCGTGTTACACAATTATGACAAATACTGCACTGATCTCGACTGGTTGTCACACACATGTGGGTATGTTGAAGGACCCCCAATTTTTTTCTTTGAGTGCAATCCCTAGAGTTAATATTCCAGCTTATGGAAAAAGTGTGGCAGATCACCGTCACAGATTCAGGTATTATTCCGCTCTTTGTTCAGCATTGCTAATATTCTGAAAATACCATTTTACGTGGTCAGTACACACAAACAAAACAGTGAAGAAGGCGCAGCAGCGCCTCTTCTTTCTCAGGAGACTGAAAAGATTCGGCATGAGCCCCCGCATCCTCAGGACCTTCTATCACTGTGCCATTGAGAGCATCCTCACTGGATGCATCACCACCTGGTATGGCAACAGCACCGCCTACAACTGCAAAGCTCTCCAGCGAGTAGTGCGGTGCTCTGAACGCATAATTGGAGGTGAGCTTCCCTCCCTCCAAGACATCTACAGGAAGCGCTGCCTGAGGAAAGCGGGGAGGATCATCAAGGACTCCAGTCACCCCAGCCATAAACTGTTCAGACTGCTTCCATCAGGAAGGAGGTTCTGCAGCATCCGGTCCCGAACCAGCAGACTGAGAGACAGCTTCTTCAACCAGGCCATCAGACCGCTGAACACGTCATAGACACCTCAGCTTCACTACTGGAACTTCAACACTATGCACTCCATACTGTACAGTAACGCCACTGTTTTGCACATATTCAACTCTGTATATTTTATTTTATATATTTTATTTATTGTTTACTCTATTTAATTTGTAAAATATGTGTACACACACACACACCCACACACACACACACACACACCCACACACGTAGAAAAATATTTAGTATACACATCCAGAAATGCATATACTATTATATATTGTACATATATTTATTAGTTTCAGATGTAGCCATTCTTGTATTTTGCACAACTCTGTTGCTTGTGAAGCTCGCACACAAGAATTTCACTCACATGTGCTGTACCAGTGTACCTGCACATGTGATGTGACAATAAAAGTGATTTGATTTGATTTTAAGCAACGCTTAAAAAAAAAAGCTTTTTTTTTTTTTAAAGGGCTGTTTTTTAAAAAAAAAAAAAAATTTCTTCACTCAACTTTTAAGGATTGTAAGAAGAAAAACTATCAATGAGTATTGGCTATAGTAACAGGCTAAGAAGGACACGTTCAGCACAGCTGATGGACCAGTAAACGTTGTGCTATGCAAGCCGACTGGCCATGACAGTGTTTTCCTATAATCACATTTTTCAGAACAGGGAAAAAACAACTCCGTGTTGAGAAAATAAGTACAATCCTGCTACATTAAACTCATCTTTAACATTTTACCTGACCAGCTCAGTTATTAAGACATTAATTTATGATGCATCTTTGTTACACCCCATCCAGAACTGACATCTGTCTCACTGCATTGAACAGTTTTCTCCATAAAAGTAACAATACAAATATTGAATGAGTGGAGAATGTAAAAAATACACCTGAGTGTGCAGATTAAAGGTTTTAGAAGATTCAGCTTCCATTTTTCCCACAATACAGTAGTAGTGTAGGTGACGCCATAGCTTATAGTGAAGCTGAAGCTGCTCCTCTTCCATGATTGTTCTCTCTGCACCCAGTAAAGCATACAAATGGCTGTTAAACCCTGATCTTTTGGTTGTGGGGGAAACTGGTTACATATTTGTGGTATAGACTAAAATGATTAACTAAATGTTTAGTGGAGAAGACTGTTCTTGACCTTTTAAGCTTATGAACAAAACACTAAAATTTCTGTAACATTCACCAATATTTATATTTAGAAGTGCATTACAAAGCAGAATTGTCTACAGCCAATAAGTTCAGATCAGGCCTCAGAGCACAAGAAGAAAGAAGGTAGAAGGAGTAACAGTTAAGTTTGGCAAACATCATCCAACATAATCGTTATTCCAGGCAGGACAAACTGAAGCCTTTACAGCATGTTTCCTCTTAATACCACAGATAAACGCATGATACAGCTAAGTGACGGGAAACAAGGAGAATATCAAGACACTATCAAGATAAGCTGGTATCAGCAACTTAGCAGAAAATGTATTAAAAGCTGTTAGGATGTGGCATTTCGCTTCTAGATGAAGATATGCTGATGGTGATAAGCGCTATTCTGTGTTAGCGTGCACTGAAAAGCTGTGCCATTTCTTGCTTCCCGTCAGCCGTTCATTTTAGCACATACTTCACACCCAGAAGCCTTTCATGTGTTTTCTGCAGTATCAGAGCTTTTTGAGTTGTTTCCCCCACTCAGGTGTCCTCATGCAGCATGAGGACACCTGAGTGGGGGAAACAACTAGTTGAAGAGCATGAGTCATGCTCTTCAACTTTACAATTTAAGAATGCATGAACTTTAAAACAAAACAGTTACCTTGTGTATTTTCACTAAAGCAATTTTTAATAATCAACCTACTTTAAATACTGTTAGATAAGATAATCTAAAACAATTTTGCATAAATAAAAAGTATTATTATTATTAATAATAATAATTAAACAAAAATGTTTAAAAATATATACATCCGGAAATGGTGTTATTTACTGATTCTTAGTTGCAAATATCATTCAACAGGGCCAGGACCTGCTAATCCAGGATAAACACATGCACCTGTACGTTTCTACATCTACAATTAATTATCAACTAGAGCTTTAATGATAGTGATAATGATGAATGTGTAGTACACCACCTGCCTATCTTTAAATACACCGCTGAAGGCTGACACTAGCTATGGCTGAATCTCAGTTGTGGACAAGGACAGGGTCAACTGAAGATACCACAGACCAGTATATTTAATGATGCAGCCATAACTTGTGTTTTATATTGAATAAAAAATTCTGACCCTTAAACTTTAGATCTGTAACACCTGCTGCATCTGCTGACTCAGGCTACGTCCACACGTACCCGGGTATTTTGAAAACGCAGATTTTTCTATGCGTTTGCACCTTTCGTCCACACATAAACGGCGTTTTCAGTCACTGAAAACGGAGATTTCTAAAAACGCCTGCCAGGGTGGATATTTTCGAAAACTCAGTTTTTGCATTTATGTGTGGACGAGAAAAACTGAGAACGCGCAGTGTCAAAGGTGTGCGCATTTTTTGACGTCACACTGTGCGCCACGTTATTGTTTCGGTTAAATGAATTTCTACAATACTGTTAATTCTACTCTCTGCAGTGTTTAAATGCTTACATATACACACAGTTACTGTCCCTCCACACATACGACTCAGTTCTGCTTCTATGCCCCAGCTTTGTTTACTATTTCCCACGAGGCTTCTAGACTTATGATTGGCCAACATTTCTACACGGTTAGGAATATATCGCCACCTGTTGCTTTGGCATGTTCATAGCAGCGTTTTCCTTCATTTCTGCGTTTACGTGTGGACGGGATTATTTTTTAAAACGAAAACGGAAAATCTCAGTTTTCAAAAATACCCGTGTATGTGTGGACGTAGCCTCAGTTCATAGTAGGGCTGCTCAATTAATCGAATTTTAATCACGATTACGATCTGGGCTTTCAACGATCATTAAAAATGACTGAGCCGATTATTAGCCCCTCCCTCGTGCTTTACTCTCGCGCTGCTCCGTGTGGCAAATCAAACGCACCTCTCTGCATTTCAAACACGCGTCACAACAATTAAGAGGACCCGAGGGAAGCTCGGAAAGCTAAGCAGAAGTTATTTGGAGAGGAGAGTGACTGCCGTTGGTTGAAAAGAGAGGTAAAGAAAACTTCAGTGGTGTGGAAACATTATGGGTTCGCGGAGTCAGACGTGGATCAAGTAGACATAGTGTGTAAACTTTGCTACAGTGGCGTAGCTGCACCACAGAGCAACACTGCAAAGTTCACTAAACATAGATGTTTACATTTTTCATTTATTTTTTATATTGCAAACATTTGCACTGTTATCAGTATTTGCACACTATTTTATATTATTTTTTGACAATTTTTAAAGTCATTATTCAATACATTGTTATTGTTAAATAAATATCGTCAAATAATCGAGATCTCAATTTCAGTGAAAATAATCGCGATTATCATTTTTGCCATAATCGAGCAGCCCTAGTTCATAGCGTGTGATTCACATCATCTTCATCACAGGCCATTCCTGTCTGGACACATAAGGTTAATCACTTAGAATAACTGATCTTCTGCATACTATCACCAAATGTCCTACTGTATGGATCCATCTCAGGGTTACATTAAAAGGAAAATGCATTAAATGAACTGAATTAATCTGTTGCTTCCTACTAATAAGTACATCAAAATATGTCACTTCTTCAAAATGCCGCACTTGCAAAAGGAATTATGTTGTGAAGCAGAAAAAGTATCAACATAAAAATTATTCTGAACAAATCTGTAACATTGTAATAATTATTTTACATTACACACTGTTTCCAAGTTCATTGCTATAAGAATTATATAGACACACAGCTTTCAATTTCTGACTTCATTTGAAAAACATCCTATGGCTAAAATTAAAGATAAACCTTGTAGGATCTCCTTGCAGCTGACTGGAAAGCTTGAGAGGTAATGTGATTTCAGTGCATTTACAACAAAGCGATGTCCCCATGACTATCCAATGTCCTCAAAAATGTCCAAAGTTTATTTCAGTGAAATGCAGGGTTGAAGAGACACAGTCACTATCTGTAAATTGACACCAGATAACAAGGTTGAGTTCTAAAGTGACTTCACTCCTCTTTCTCGTGTGCGTCTCTCGTGCGTCTTTTCCCTCTTGTGAAAGCAATGTAGATTCTGACATAGATGCTATGTTCATACTGCAACTCACTGTATCCCGCCTTTGTGACCCATCTCTCAATTTGTAATCAGCCTCAACAACGCAAAGCTCAAATGGAGTCACGGCTCCTCACGCGACCTAGTTTGGGCTGCCGTTTCTCACCACTGGCATGGTGACGATTCAGCCTTGATGTCATTTGATGGAAGCGCTGTTACTTTAGGTTATCAACATCAGCCTCTTATAAAAGAGTACAAATTTTTAGTGTACCATAATTAATTAACTTAAGCGGATGGGTATCAGCTGAATACCTGACTGCAAACTACATTGTCTGCTGCCTTCTTAATTTTTAAACACACTTTTTTGGGAAAGTCAAGCTCAATTTCACTAGCCACACGTGGGCCAGATTACTGCCAGATCTGTTAAATCAAGATATCACTTAAATAGAATCTGTCCTACAAAGTGGAGTAGACTGAAAAGACTTCAAAACGCAACACATCTCACAGTCTAAAGAAACAAACACAGTCACTGACATCCACCAGCCAGAAAAGGTTTACCAACCATTTCTAAGGCTTTGAGACTCCATTGATCCATGCTGTAAGCCATTTCCCACAAACAAACAAAAACTTCCAACAGTGGGGAACCTTCCCAGGAGTACCAGGCCTACCAAAAACACTAAAAAAATTCATTGACAACTCATCCCAGGGGGTCAAAGAAGAAACATCATCTAAAGAACTGCTGGCCACAAAAAAATAAAATCCATAGGAGAGTACAAGTACAAAAGGGTAATGTCACATTTGCAAAAAAAACATCTTAATGATAACCAAAGCTTTTCAGAAAATAGCCCGTAGACTGAGGAGGCAAAAGGTGAACTTTTTGGAAAGTTAACATTCCATTTCATCTGGGTATGAACTAACAACACTTCCTCTACAGTGATGTGAAACACCCTTGCAAACATTTGCAGTTCTTGGTGTCAAAAGTGCCACACCAGCAGGTTCAGGAGAAATTCACTTTCAGATCGGGCCAGGTATGTCTAAATAGCCTTTTTCCCCATTAATAAATAAAATCATGATTTAAAAATTGCAATTTGTAATTCTCATGCCATCTATGTTTAATATTACTTTACATCATATAATAAATGATGTTCCAAAAATAAAAAAGAAAGACATCAGAAACAGGGAAAATACTTTTCCACAGCACTGTACATTGAGCTGTTAGTCACTTTTTTTCTTTATCCACTATGAAAAAAAAAAAAAAACAGACTATAAAGACAGCAGAATAACACCTGACACAAACGGGTACCTCTATCTGACCACTATATTGTTTCATTACTGTGAAAGTAAGGTGTTTACAGTACACAAAACTGCAGAATATTCACTGGAATACCAATCGGGATGGCTCACACTTATTTAGCCAAGCCAGAACGCCAGCATGGGATAAAACCATTATTAGGATTAAGACAATCCTAAAGTGCAAAGAACTATCATGGCTATGAGAGTTGGAGCCCTTCTATGGCTTACATGTACATGATGAAACTCTTAAAAGAAATCTATTTTAAATTTATGAACTATGCTAGAAAATTATGAGTTTACTTGGAACATCCAACCAGTATTTCTAAAACGCTGTGATCTGTAACTATTATTGAGTTGAAATAAAAGATTAAGTTATTCTAATCTAAAGCTCAAAGGAAATGTCAGCCAAGAGTTGTGGGTACTATACAAGTTAGTTAGCAAAAGAATGACACAACAGGATAAACTCTCATGTACAGTAATATTAAAGAAATAACAGGGGGGTGGGGGCGGAGGTGTTGGATGTTTACCAAACCAGACCAGCTACAAGGTACAAGACCTATACCATTCTGTGATGATTCCACATAACCTCTGAAGAAGAAATACCTCCCACTCCACACACATACCGCAGATGAGCCTGCAGAACACGAGCAGGCATGTTCTGCAGATACCTAAGAGGGGTGTGAAAAAGTGGGGACCGGCCAAAAAAAGTCAACATTTTCAGAGATCTCCTCACTCCAGTGGTAAAAAGTCAAAGACTTTCTGTTTCATTATCTGGGTGTTAATTGGCTCTCTGGTGACAAAGTTGGGACAACTACCATCTTTAGCATTTCAGAGTTCTCCCGCAGATTCGCCCTCAGGATTAATATCATAATTTTTCTGCCCTTTTGTTTGTGAATACCAGTTTGAACAACAGCCACAGAAACGTTAAAGTATGTAAATCAGCTATAAATTGTGATATTCTGACAATGAAATATCTCAATTTACGTAAACTGTAAGCATCACTTCTGTTTATCCTCTGGTGCAACTCTCACCTAGAACTCCTAAAACTTTCCAGGCTTTAGATCAACATTCGTCTTTGGAGATGGGCTGACACATCTGTAGGCTTTTAATATGAGGGGACAGTTGGACAAAAAGGGCAAAGTTTTAACATTAAAATGGGGAACAAAAGCATCGTCTGTGGAGACAGATGGATGCTCTGGTAGGATGGTGAATGCTAATGAGTCTGTGTGGCCAGGACAAAGAAGGCCAGCTGGGCTACAGGACAGGACGGAGTACCACCACGGACAGAGCCCTGTTTAAGACACTAAATATACACACACTATATGTTTTACCTAATATGAATAATAACTTCAAATCCTGAATTCAATGAGCTGCAGAATATAGCAATGCTGTGTGTACATTTTGATTAAATATCTGGAGTTCTATTTGTGGCCACTCTATTGTGGACAAAACAATAGACACACTATTACAGAAAAGAAGCTATGTTAGTGGAGTCAGCAGACACTTCAGAGCCGTTTATGACACACATACACACAGGACACTTTACAAGTTACTACGAAAAGGACGTGTCACCGTAATTTATTACGAAATTTAATACCATATACGACCATAAAAGCGTCGATAAAATTTGATTTACGTTTTCCAAAACTCACACAATTCCCCAAAAAAACAACAACTTGTGTTTGGGCTTTTGTCAGTGAAAAAAAAAAAGGACGCTTATCAACCTAAATCTAAGGCACTTTCAACCTAAATCTTGAATTGTTTAAGAGATTGGTATACTGTTGTTGCCCTATATAACGTCATTACGGTAACTCGTAGCTAGTTAGCATTTTTCGATCGTAAAACTTGAGAAAAAAGCAGAGAATGTGTTAGTTCATTAGGTACTTATTTAGCATAAGGTTACCACTAACTACAGAGGACTAAGGCGGCGTTAGTGGCGCTAACAATGACGAAAAGAATCAACTCCTTAGACAATTAACTCACCGAAGTTACTGTCCGTCTTAAAGCAGTCTCATGTCCCGGATGTCTTTGTTCCAGGAACAAACGCTGTTAGCCGTTTTAAACCATAAATGTCACAGTTACTTAAATGTTCACCAGGAGTTCGGCGACTTTTTATCGATTTTGTTCCTAACAAAACCACACTGAGCTAATGCTGGCTTAACCGTTTTCAAACTCAACTGCGCCTCTTAGCTATCAAGGCTACTGATTTCCGGTTAACATTTCAGAGTAAAACAACTTAACTTACTTGAATACCAAAATACTCAATACTTACTCAAATGCCAAATTGTTTTCAAGCTGAAGTAAATGCCAGTAGTTTGTCTTATAAACTTGAACGTCTACTTTTAGTTTTTAGTTTACTCATAATTAATTAAGAGAACCTGGTTATTTGAGATGGTTGCACCATTAACACTTGTTTTATTATGAAAATACAAAACCTGTACTTCCGGTTTTCTCTGCGGTCTGCGTGTGTAGCTGTGCACAAACAACTATGATTTTAGCTTTATGACTTACTGCAGCTGTTACCCCAATAAGACATCCTCTCAAATTAGTCAGATGTTTCCTCACATTAGGTCAGTCAGCTAAATTAAAATCAAACTCTGAATCAGAATCTGAATACTTATTAATCCTGAGGGCAATGGTTTGGTAACAATCAATTAAAATATATATATATGAAAGACAGGAAATGTAACTGTAACTGTAACTGTAAGAAGAATGTAAACCACACAGCACAGATGACAGCACACAAGCATAAAACCTCCTGCGCATGAAATAATATATTTAAAGCCAAGAAGTCGGTAGTGAGCAAAATACGTGTCAAGTACATTCCAGGGACCTTAATCGAATCGAGTAAGCTGGGATAATATGTATTTAAAATGTTAATAATGTCTGTTTAAACGCCGACGTGTCAGTTATACGTTTTGGTACCTTAGGCTGCTGCGTAAACTTTTGGAAGACAGGAGTGAGTTACCAACTGGTTTATTTTGATTAACCGTCCCCAACGATGTAGAGTTCCTACAAGCTTCATCCTGTTCCTAAATATACTTAAAAAAGTTATCTTGGTAGTTGTTGTTTGGGTTTTTTTTTTAAATGTAAATAGTGTTGACTTTTTTTTTTATTAGTATTTTTTCCAGTCATGTCACAACACAATTTAAATCAGATATTATACCTAAAACATCGACCTGTCTATTTTCTTATACCAGTTTGAGGCAGGTTAACACACAGAGACAGACAACAGATAAAAAAAAAAAACAAGTGCTGGATAAACAGAACAGCTGTAACAAGGCTGGTTAAGGTAAAACGCTGTGCTGTGCTTGTAATGGAAGAAGAGCACTGTCCAACTTTGAAGCGATCTTAGTTCCTGGAAAATGAGCCATGTTCCTTTACTGAGAGTATTGGATCTGATTTTTACAGCCTATTTTGTATTTAGGATCCCAAGGTGGAAACCGTTTCCTAAACAACAGGAACAATAGCATACACTAACAGTCATGTCAGACATTACTAACTGAGACTGAATTCAACGTTTCTTATATGCAGGAAGATTAAACTCTGATGTCACAGTTCAACCTGTCAAGGTCTAAATCATCTGATTGAAGAAAACACTGATAATCTTCAGTTATGAATTTTATATGCTTTAAATTGTTATAGCATATGTAGCTATATGCTCAAGTCAACCCTGCAACACAAAGCGCATGTGGCACGGCATCCATGCCATCACTAACTACAGGAAGACGACACCTGCCTGCCATGGTGACGCCTCCATACCAGATGCACTGAACAACTTCTGCACGGTTTGACGCTCAGAATGATGTGTTGATGAGGAAGTCGAACCCCACCCCTGGACTTTCTGTCGGAGAGACCTCAGACAGTTCGGATCGGTAACAGCATCTCAACGCCACTACACTGAGCACTTTCTTTAAAAACATAGCACATTTTGGGGTGAACTTAGGGCACCATGGCATCATCTGGCAGCAGATTTTTATCAAGAATGTCTTGGTATGTTTTTCCATTCATCCTTTAATTATTTGAAGTGTGACTGTAGCCTACTGCTGCTGAAATACTGAAAAACAGACACCATCATGTTCCCACCTCCAAAATTCACTGTTGATGCAGACTGAGCAACTTTCTGCTGGATGGTTTAACTGTCTGGATTTTGGCCAAATGTATAATTGCCAGATTCTGATCCACTCTTCCTTTCCTGGTCCTCATTGTGAGTTTTTTTTTTTTTAAATCATAGAAGCTGTGCAATACTGTACAACAGATTAATGGGACCGCACTGCAGATGCTTTAAAACCTGCCATAGAATCCTGTGGTTCTTCAACATTAAAGTAATCCAGTGACAGTTATGCGTATTTCCACTGCTGTACAGCAAACAATAACTGTTAATAATTAATTTTGCAAACGTTATTTTTCAAACTGTAAACAAGTACGGTTTAAAACAGCACTTCATAGCTGCATAAGAGTAACTCAGATTAACCAAGTAACCTAAAGTGTCCAGCTATCATATAAGGACCCCGTCCTACTTTGGGCTCCGCCTCCACATAACTTCATACGCGCGCGGGTTATTGAATTTACGCGCGAGGAATTTAATTCCGCCAGTGAAATGCAATTATTTGCTCAGATTATTATTATTATTATTATTTGCTCGTGCATTTGTTGTAACATAAATGTCATTCCATATTTGTCTCTTCTGGTTTCTCACCCATCTAAGGGGCTCATCATCTCTGCCAAGTTCTAGTTAAAAGAAGAAGAACTTAATTTGAATGCTTAATAGGACTGTATGTTACAATCCTTAGAGTAATTAGCACAATCCTTGAGTGGGTTGGAAGCGGGGGAAGCACTCGAACTAATTCGAAGTTTCGACGCATCATGTTTCATTTCATCATTTCCTTGTTCTAACGTTTTGGCGGCACGTTTTCCCACAACCATCTTCTTCACCGCGTTTTCATTCATCCAGGGATACCCAGAAGAAGACGCTGTTCGACTCGCAGGTCAGCTCCGACTCGAGTGCTTTGTTTTTATTAGCTTGCTTCAACACAGCGTTTGGCTTTTGGATGTTAATTGTCGGTTTGGTTTATATCGCATAAAGAATCGGAACACGTGTACTTGTCACTACTTAATGTATCGGTTACTCGTCGTTTAACTTGCTGGGTAAATTTAAATTCATCAAAACAATTAAAGTTGGGGTTAATTAAACTCAAACGCAGCTTCCGTCGCTAGAATAACGAGACACATATATTTATTCAAAGTTAATATCACTTTAATGATCCATCCTCTAAAGTTTCTTTAGTCAGGCAGTTGTTACAGATATTTAAAAAAAACAGCAATATGCTTTAATCCGTTGAACATGTATTATGTTCCTTTCAGTAGATTAAGAAATAAAGTAGAATAAAGTGATAAGACAACATGTGGAGATGTGACGTTAAACCATATTAATGACGCAAGTCGATGTCTCACAGCCAGTCTCGGATGGACAAACCCTGCGGCATGGGGTGGCATGTGCCACACTACAATGATGTCTTGCCACCCTAGTTTTGCATATGACAGTGTTGTTTATTAAAATAAGATAGCATTAACACCTTTAACTACAGTTAACACGAAATATAAATTCTCAAACTGAACATATTGCATAGCGTTACCCCCCACCCCTCCATCATTAACACGTGGTTCAGCCCCAATAGTGCGGACAGATGTTGTGCCAAAAAGTGTTGCCTGCCAAAAACTGATTTCCAATGTTTCCGTGTGTTTTTTATGTGTAATATCTTTACGTATGTTGGTAAATAGACTTCGGTGAACAAGGTTTACAACAGGGTTATATATAAAATGTATAAATTACCTGTTTGTCAAGTATCCTTATAACTCTTTGTTATTGTACTTACATTATTACCAATCCGGTCCTTTTTGTCCACTTGATTGTTACAGGGACGTTGTTTGTGGCCCATGATTACTTGATGTCATTCATGAGGGTCAATTTTGACACATGTTTTACATATTATAGACCAACAACGTATTTATAGCATTTTAAATATGAGCAATCCGTTTTTGTCAAATACGGGAAATCAGTTTTTGTCAGGCGATCACTTTTATCCCTGTGGTGTTCTCCTCTGTCTTGTGGCAGACAAACAAATTTTTACAGTCACAAATAATTTGTGGGGCAACTTATTGTGACACCTGACTGTTCTCTCATTTGAGTTATACTAGTATTTTTAAATGGTTGTACAAAAGAAACAAGAACAAAAAAAAGTTTCTGTTCCTGCAGTCAACAGAGCATTTACTCAGTCAGTACATGTGATGGAAACACATAATTTTAATCATTATTAAGGGTCTTCTATTGACATCCGCAGAGACGTGACAAACTATCAGAATGTCGAATGAAAAGAGTGCACCTGTTGACCGGTGAGTCTGATTCCTAGAGATATACACACATCTAAGAATCCTCCTTTACATTGGAGGATTCTTTTGCACTGGTTGGCGCTTCTTCTCACTTGTATTTTGTTTTCACAGCGGACAGGCTGTGGCCCTGATTATCTTTGTGCTCGGTCTAGGAACTCTGCTGCCCTGGAATTTTTTCATCACAGCATCTAAGGTTTCATGTTCACGTCACTTTCCACATTTTTAGCACCAGATTCTTTACTCTAAATTGAGACCATCTTGACTATCGTCTATCCCTGTATCACATGTTAGCACTGTTAACTTTGAAAATGAATTGTGTATGTAGGCAGGTCAGTTTGTTTCAATGTATACATTTTAATTAAATGATTTTATTATTAAAATAATGAAATAATGATGATTTTACTTAAAAACTGCTTGTATTTTATTCTTATTTAGGATTTTCATGATACACTACTGAGAAGAAAATAAGTTAAAAAAAACATGTCTGCAATTTTGCACAGGGATTCAAATCATTCTTGTTCTTTCTGTGTTTATTCTGTTACTTGAATCTTATAGCATGTACAGTATGTCCTTTTATAGTAAATTGCTTTTTTTTATCTTCCTCTTTAAGTATTTCAATGAACGTCTCAACTCAACTGGCACATCAGGAACTTCTCCCAAAGACTATAGCTATGACAGCTGGATGGCTTTGCTTTCCCAACTGCCACAGCTGCTGTTTACCCTTCTCAACTCTTTCCTGTATCAGCGGTGAGTGTTAAGAGCACTAAAACTGCTTGAATGGCTCTTCTAGATTAAGTTTGAGTCACAAGAACAAGACCTTTAAAGTTTTTAAATCTCTAGGATGCCAAAATTCCATTTTCCGCAGTTCCACTGCTGACACTTCAGAGGCCATGTATCACTCTTTATGTGTAAGACAACATCATAACCATAATACAAAGATTCAATCTACTTTCCTAACTTTGTAAAAGGATAAAGATAAGAAATAAATAGATCCAGAAACATAAATTTACTGAAATGTTATGAGTGACCCTAGTTTCTCATGCAATGGCAACATAACATGTTAATTTTAATAAATGCTTTCCAGCAAGTATTACACTGACTATAACTACAGTGAAATCCAAGACACAGTGAGGGAAAGCATTTTGGTCATCAGCTTTTCAGAGTTTTCATTGCACCTTTTCACAGTGGACTATTACAAACATAGAATAGATGCTGCCGCAAATTCTTCCAGACTTGACCCTTGACCCTCCCTCCATGATGTTAGCGTTCCAGGTGCGCTGTTGCAGATGGGTGGGACAGTAACAACAAAGAATTTACATTCATTGAGTTTTTGAATTAGAGTTAATTATATGATTAATGTATTTATTTGTATTTGTTTTGCTTTAAGCAGCAGCAGTAGTAGTAATGTTAATGTTTTTTTCTTTAAACTGACTGAATGAGCGAGCACATCTGCTCCAAATCTCTGTAATGTTGTTAGGAATTACTGCAATAGTCTGTAAGCATAGCTGGCTGGTACTGACAGAAATATGATGTCAATGTTAATAAAAGTTGAACCAAGCTGTCCTTAGTGGACAGGACAGGACCAGGTTTACCTGAAAACTAAAGAGTCTGATTATCTCCTCTGTTATCTGATGGTAATGAAGACATGTCTCTGTGCAGCGTGAGGGAGCGTGTTCGTGTGCCCTTCAGCCTGGTCGGCATCTTCCTCCTTTTCTCTCTCACTGCTGCTTTGGTCAAGGTCCCCATGGAGCCGGACAACTTCTTTTCCATTACTATGGCAACCATCTGGTTCATTAACAGTAGGTTCACTCAAACGATCCCATGACTGCAGTAACATTTTTACAGCTACAGATGAACTATGCAGCAGCTGTAAAATGTTTGTATCAGATCCCTAAATGTTACATTTGGCACTGGCAAATCACAACGTAGTTCAAACATTAAATTGTAAATACTTTTCAGGCTTATTGTCTTTATCAAAAATATGACAAGAATTATAGTCTAAGTATATATATGTGTATATATGTGTATGTATATGTGTATATGTGTGTATGTGTGTATGTATATATATGTAGACTATAATTATAGTCTAACTCATCATGTACCTTGTGTGAGTGCAGTGTGCGGAGCAGTGCTGCAGGGCAGTCTCTTCGGTATGGTGGGCCTCTTACCCCCTCGTTACAGCACTCTGTTCATGAGTGGTCAGGGCCTCGCTGGGATCTTTGCCGCCTTAGCCATGCTCTTCTCTATTTTAGGTAAGCATTGATCCTCCTCACAGGCAAAATGTATTTATTTTTTTATTTCATCGTTAGTAATCTATATATACCAGTATCACACTGTAAAAAATGTAAAATTACTGGAGTTTGGAGGTGTACATGAAGCTGTTTGCCTGCAGGTAAATCAGATCAAAGCTCGGCTGCACTGGGATACTTCATAACACCCTGTGTGGCTACTCTGGGGACTCTGGTATGCTACCTGCTGCTGCCACGCCTGGTATGGAGACACCACATAAAATCACTATCACAAAAGGACATGAAAATGACTGAAAAATCTGTGTCATATATTAACTAAAAAAATGAATTGAATCATGTCAGTGGAAGAAAAGCCACATTGCAGTCTTCTGAAAATGTTGACTCCTCTGCAGAAGTTTGCTGATTTCTATCTAAACAGACATCAGTCTGATAAAGTGGAGGAGGTCTTCCTTGAGAGCACAGGTTGGTTCTCATTAAGTATAATAAATAAAAATATGATTTTTTTCAGCGTTATGTAAGATAGCTGACATGTTAGCCGAGCTACGTTCAGTGTTAATGAGGCTTACAACTGATTCTTTTGATTTTTCCTTTCAAAGAAAAAAATAAAAAGGACCTGGAGGCAAACGGGAAGCTCAGTAAGCAAGAGGAGAATCAGGAACATTCCTCAGTCCTGGCTGTCTTTAAGAAGGTGAACGCTAGCTTTGGTGTCCATTTTTTAAACTTCTTCTGCTAGCATTGACTAAACCCCTCAAACCTCCTCTGTTGATCACAGTAACATGTTTTAAACTGTTTAGACTTTTGCCTACATAGAGACATACTGGTCCGCGGCTCCAAATCTAACAACCCAAAATTGTTATGATGTAATAGTGGAAGCTGGCTCTGAGAGGTTGTACAAAGTCTTCTATCAAAGAGCTGATACACTTTTGCTAACCTCAGATGAAAAATGTTCCTCGTGTATTCCTGGAGCTTATCTTCACACGCGTTCCCAAATGCCTCCTTACTGGAATCACTGACTAACACCTTCCTGTGTTTCTCAGATCTGGCTGATGGCTCTGTGCGTGACGTGTGTCTTTGCTGTTACCCTGTCGGTGTTTCCTGTCATCACGGTGCGAGTAAGGACTGTCTACGACAATGCTGAATGGGGTAAGACATCATTACAGCATTACTGCAGACTACAGAAGCATCTGATTGACCATATGACTCCAGAGCAGGTTATGTGTTCAGCACAAGTTTGTGTAATGGTCTAACCAAGTTAAAGAGAAAGAGAAACCCTCAGGCCATTGAAAACTTTCTGCAAAAATTCCTCGCTCACCGATGAATTCTTCCTTATAGTCCACCCTCTGCTTCCTCTTCCTAACAGGCAATGTGTTCACCTGTGTCTGCTGTTTCATTGTTTTCAATGTCATGGACTTGGCCGGTCGCACAACCCCATACATCGTCCAGTGGGTGAGTCTGCAGCCTGCCTTCTTCAAACATTTTTGTTTCTAAGATAGAAATCAACAAACCAATCGAATATTGTTTCGTGAGGACTGGAGGTGTTTTTTTCCACTTCAAAGGATTCCTGTGGAAAACGGCCTTTACTGAAGGATTTCAATAAATACCATTTTGATTATGAAAACAATAAAAAAAATGTTGTTTTAGTATTGGAATTTTTACAGTCTCCATAGTCTAAATATATTACTTAAATAGTTTGATAGCATCGTTATTAGTTATTAGTTATTTACAGTTACATGTGTCCACATTATAGACAATATAAGCACGGTTATTTTGTTGCATGGTTATTGTGATGTGAAACAATAACAGATGAAATCCACAAACTTTATAGTTTAAAGTCCAGACTTTTGACACAAGTTGAAACTGAGACTCAGTGAGGCTGCGTCTTGCTGCTAGATCATCTTAAATCATGTGATTTGGAAATGCAGGCGTGTCTACTGACTCCAGAGGACTGATAGCTGAAATCCACACAGCACTCATTGAGTCGTTATGTTACACGTAATCTGACTTTGAAGTTGCGATGTTACAGATAACTTCAGTGACTGATTTCTGTATGTTTTTGTGCAGCCGTCGAAGGAGAGTCGTTGGTTTCCTGCCGTCGTGTTTTCTCGCCTGGTCTTCATCCCTCTGGTCATGTTATGTAATGTCCAGGACTCTAAACTCACCGCCGTCTTCCGCCACGACTGTGCCTTTGTCGTCATCATGGCTCTGTTCGCCTTCTCGAATGGATACCTGGCAAGCCTCTGCATGGCCTACGCTCCACAGTGAGTCCTCAACAGACCCCAATTTTTAAAAAAATCCCTCTATAAGATATAAACTGCTCTTTAATGATGTGACTTAGTTTGTGTGCTAACACGTGAAAACTTCCACGACTTGATTACAATGAGGCAGATGTGATGGAGCTTGAAGCACAAGATAAATCAATACTTTACTGATCCCACGAGGAACGTGATTGTGTTACAGCAGCAGCATAAGGTCAAAGTGCCACAGGTGCATAGTGAGGGACTTTTACTGTGTGAGAGTGAGAAGAAAATCTCTCTATAAAACAGTAATCAAAAATAAAAAATAAGAATGAGAAAATTTCCATTGGAGTTTTATTTGATTTGTTTGAATATTTAAATTAAATTAAGCGTTTGTACCTGAAAGTAGGTGAAAACTGAATCCTTGCTTCACTTTAACAAACTCAAGAATTACAGACACAAGAAGCCAGTCACAGCTCCGAGTCCCCACATGTTGGGCAAATGAGCTACGCATAAAATGTAACATAGGATTTATTTCAGCCGAAATAAAGAAATAACTCTGCCAAAGGTGCAGACCGCCTACTTTATATGGCACCTTATATGTATGTTACCACTGACTGAGAACACTACACCCACTGACACATGCACACCATTCCTGTGTTTCTTGTGAAACATGTCATTCAAGTCACAGACTTCAGTGGAACAAAACAAAGACATTCAGCACAATTTTCTGGCAGAACAAAACCCAAGAAGAAGAAGAATGTCTTGTGGCACCTAGTGGCTGGATGGTGCAACTGCAAAATCTTTTGGTGTGAATTTTGAACAGGGTCAGGGAAAGTTCCCTCTAAACTGCGCACGTGCGCACTGCTGGCACAGTCTCTGCGCACAGAAAATCTGCGTTGTGCACAAAAAAAGAAAAAAATTTAACCGGAATTGAAACTAAAATTAAAACTTTAACAATTTTGTTTTGCAGTGTTAGTAAGTGACTGGCTGCTCCCATATGGTAAATGGCCTGTATTTGTATAACGCTTTACTTAGTTCCTAAGTACCACCAAAGCGCTTTACACTACATTCAGTCATCCACCTATTCAGACACACATTCACATACTGGTGATGTCAAGCTACATTGTAGCCACAGCTGCCCTGCGGTGCACTGACAGAGTATGGGATTAGAACGATGCCACCTTGTCCCATAGTCCAGCCAATAATGTGATTCACATTCGTATATATGCAGCTAATCAACGTCGTTGACAGGCTATGACAGCGTCCTTATGTGCCGACACCGGTGTTTTAGCTAGCAAAGCGGCGTGGCTGATGTGGAGTGAAGCCACGTTAATGACAACGTGTACAACCATTGGAGATGTGAGCAGGACAGACGGAACAACTGACGGAAAAAGTGTGGACTTTATACCAGTTTTTAAATTGTGTTGATCGGCCACGTAAAACCAGAGTTATGATAAAAATATCTGCAATGTTTGGTTTTCTTCCTGAATACTGTCGTTGTTTATATTTACTGCAGGAAGAAACGGTAAAAACGGCGTTTTATAAGGAAAACACTCAAAAGCCTGTGAGCAAAGCAAAACCAAAAAAACCCCACCCTTTCCTATTGGTCGAAAAATGTACCATGTCAACCAATCAAAAAATGATATGGCAACAGTTGTTTAGGAAGGAGGAAGTTTTAGGGGTGACGGCGGTGTATTGAGACGTTTAGCGCAAATCTTGTGTAGTTAGTGTGTAGTGTAGTCAATAGTTTTGTTGTGTGTGTCAGAACAATGAGGCGACTGCTGAGTGTTACAGGTGTTACAGCAGTGACACATCTGCTGCTGTCAGGCCTGCAGGTATCAGGCTGTTGTTCTCCTTCATCTCATAGTGGACACAAATTATTTTTTGGAGTGTGTGGATTCAGATTTGATGCAGAACAGCTGATTGTTCTGTAGAAAGTTTGAAATGTTTATTTAAAAAACGCCTTGGCTGCATTTTTAGATAAACAGCTGCAAAAAAAATTGCTGTTTGCAAAACTCAGTTACTTTTTTGAAGAAGTAACTATATAATTAATTGCCCAACATTGGTCATTATTTACCGGTCCGTCGTGGTGAAGAGGGAGCTGAGTGTAAAAGCGAAGCTCTCAATTTACCGGTCGATCTACGTCCCTACCCTCACCTATGGCCACGAGCTGTGGGTAGTGACCGAAAGAACGAGATCGCGGATACAAGCGGCAGAAATGAGCTTCCTCCGAAGGGTGGCTGGCCTCTCCCTTAGAGATAGGGTGAGAAGTTCGGCCATCCGGGAGGGGCTCAGAGTAGAGCAGCTGCTGCTCCACATCGAAAGGAGCCAGTGAGGTGGTTCGGGCATCTGACAAGGATGCCCCCTGGGCCCTCGGTAGGTGTTCCAGGCATGTCCCACCGGGAGGAGGCCCCGGGGCAGACCCAGGACACGCTGGAGAGATTATATCTCTCGGCTGGCCTGGGAACGCCTTGGTATTCCCCCGGATAAGCTGGAGGAGGTGGCTGGGGAGAGGGAGGTCTGGGCCTCTTTGTTTAGGCTGCTGCCCCCGCGACCCGGCCTCGGATTAAGCGGATGAGGATGGATGGATGGATGGATGCTCATTATTTACTGTATTTTGCAGACAGAGTTACAGGACTCTCTCCCAGACCACAGACTCATAATACAAGTCAGAGCTTTATAAAAAAGAAAAAAGAAAGAAAGAAAGTTGTGTTTTCAAAGTTGGAGTTCAAGTTATTTTTACTTCCAATTGTGTTAGCATACTACACAGGTCATGAACAAGATTTTTTTTAAATTTTCATTGTAAGTGGGGCTAAAGCACTTAATTAAAAGTAGTCTAACATAAATGTAAATGCTGTAATTTGATTACTTTATTAAACCATGTAACTTGGATGGATTCGATGCCTGCGTGACCACAGTGCACGTCTGCTGTTGCTCACAGTGGTCCAAGTGTCCGCTCAGGGAGTTTGTGTGTTCAGGGATCCCTGAAACCCTCCACCAGCCCTACTGCAGAACAAAAAGCAAACTAGGATACATTTATAGGAAGTAAATAAGGTACTTTAACTAATAACTAAAAAATAACAAACTGCTGCACAATAATTGAGAGAAAACACATCCCAAATGACAAAAAACTTTCAACAATGAATACAACAAAAACAGACTAAACACAGGGGAAAAAAGGAGACTAACACTGAATTTGATCAGGCATTAACAAGAGAGGGAAGAGAAAGGCAACAGGGAGGAAACAGAAAGCCACACGAGGTTTTAAACCTTCAAAATAAAACAGGAAGTAAACCAAAGTAATACAGGCAACATGAAGACACAAGCACTTCACTTGTACTGATGGTTTGTGAAAAACTTTCATGTGTTTTTGTTGAAGAATAAATGAAAAAGATGAATCGACTTCTCTGTGTGTTGTGTTCACTGTACTGGATAGTGTTGTAACTGTGTGTTTTCGTCTCCTTCAGGTTGGTGCGGTGTAAGGATTGCGAGACAGCTGGCTCTTTGATGACCTTCTTCTTGGTCCTGGGTTTGGCTGTGGGAGCATCGTTCTCATTCCTACTAGGAAAACAGGTTTAAAGGTAGTAGGAAAACTGTATATCTGACATTTGATGACATGTTGTTATGAAAAGTGTAAAAGCACTTGAAGCTTATCCTGTTCTTAGTTATATGTTATATCTTATATGAGACACAGCGACAACTCTATATAAAGTACTGAGCTGTCCACTTGTTGCACTGGCATTTTAAAGTAAGCCATGCAGGATTTCTAAATGAATGTTTTACTCTTTGTAAGACAGAGTAAATATTTCAGTCTCAGGTAGGTGCTGGCATTATTTTACGTGATTTGTGTCACGTTGAATACTTCATTGGAAAGGGCAATTCATTTGAGAGACATTGATCAATGCAGCTAAAATAAATCATTTCTCTCTTGTTGTTTTTTTAAAAAATATTAATTAATGGGACCTTTTATATCTTTGCTTTACACGACTGTATTTATCTCTCAGTTTTTCAGTGTTTTTTAAAAATATTAATGGTTTTTACCTGAAGACAGTTTAAAAAAAATACTTAAATTAAATGAACTATAAACTTTTTCACTGCTTATTTCTGTTTTTGTAATTTTTATACGTTGCAATAAATGTTTTTTATGTATGTTCAAACTTTTAATAAAGGCTTGTTCAAAATGGTTTCCCATTCTTGCTTTATGTCACAGTTTTTACAAATTGATATATTTGCCTTTGTATCAAAATGTCAAAGTATCAGTGAGTCCAGTTTTTGTATATTTGCATGACCTGGCAGTTCAGTACGTCCCATCCTGCCTTAGTGGTATTAGTCATAGTTGGGGCATTACTCTGTCAATTACTCTGATTACAGGCCTCATCCAACTTATGTGATCCAACCTGTCTAAATGGATGGATGGGTGGAATTTTTTAAATAGGGAAATTCTATAAAAAACGTACTGGCGTAGGGAACCACGGTGGTGAGGTGGTTAGCACTGTTGCTTCACAGAAAACTCCACCCTCTGGAGTTTGGATGTTCTCCCTGTGAATACCCTGACTACCCTGAATTCATTAAGTGGAACAAGATGGATGATGGGATGTATGTTAACTCTCAAACTCTACAGCCACAACCAATCAACCCCCAGCTCCTACAGTCCATGTGTATGCAAGATACATAACCTTCTCTGCCCCTCATGCATCCATCAGAGTTTGACTGTGTGTGTGGGGGAAAAGTGCTTATGCATAGATGAAAGCACTGTATGAAAGTGTGTGACTGAGGAATGAGCCTTGTAGTAGAAAGGCCCATTTACTGTGTTAACTGAACCCTAGATGGATTTCTAGAGACCTGGTGGATGCTAAGGTTCTAGAATACTGCAACAACAAACACTGATATGTGCTGAAGGAAAATCCACTTGATAGCATTCACTTTATCAAATGACCTTATAGACTGTGTATTATTTTGTTTCTCTTTGTACCGATTTTCTCTCTGCGTTTTAATAACTTGTGCGCATTTTTCATCTCTTTATAGTCATTTTGTTTCTGTGAAGATGTCTGAAATGTTGTTGCGTTCATTATCTGTAGTTTTAAACCTCACTGTAGCCATTTTGTCATTTTCCAAAACAGTTTGGATGCTGCATAAAATGAGTCAGTCAAAACAGCATGTACTGATTTGAAAATCTCATGAACCCACATTTTATTTAGGTTGTAGCTTTTCCTGCTGTTGCTTTGTACTGTTCTGGTTGTATGTCATTCCTTCAATTTAAACACTAACATATGCACAGTATCACATTTTCATTCTGGTTAGAAGGGGTGGAGCTTCACATGTGAATATCCCTGCCAGCTTTGTTTCTGTTATTACAGCAAATCACTGATAAGTATCTGTTTAGTGTAATCAGAAGAAACTGTAGCTACCAACAGATGCTTTCATGTGGTGCCCAGCATGTAGAACACGGTATGCAGCGAGTGCACTGTAGCTTGCATTTCCCATTTCCTGCAGCTCAGCCCGTTCCTGTGACTCCATGTCCTCTGCTTCCTCCCATTCTTTGATTCTTCATTTGTGACTTCAGAAAAGTCACAACAAGAAGTGTTTCAGTATTCTCTAAACCACATTAGAAATACAATTTCAGGCCCACAGGTAAAAATAAGCTCCACAGCTCGGCTGCAGACACTGTGAGTATTTATGGATTGAGTCTATTCTTTATATCCTGATATCTCAAATGGGATAGGAACACTGATTGTATCCGATTAAAAACTATTGTGTATCTAAAGGTCGTAACAATTAAGATAAGTCTAGTGGTTCTGTTTGCATTTGGCCTCATGCACTGTCCTACTGTAGAGCTTCAAAAATATATTCCCCTTGAAAAACAGTAAAAATATTTGTTGTTTGTCTTTATTTTTAATGATGCTCTCAATTTGAGAATTACTGAGTGATGAACGAATAGATTTACAGCTCAAAGTCAAATCAGTTTTATTGTTTGTTTTTTTTAAATCGTGATTTCTTCTGTGCACTTGAGTTGTTTTACTCTGCATATCTATATTCTGCATTGTATTAATAAATATAGAAATGCAGACCAAGTTTGATTACCTGGTTTAAGAAACATTTCTGTATGGGGCGCCGTTAATAAAGTGAAACATGCTGAAATTAACGGCAACATTTTTCCACATTTAGCTCAAAACCTTACAAAAACATATTTTTTCGAGTAATTTTTTACAACATTTAGTAAAATATTTGTAACTTTTCATCAAATGTTAAATATTAAATCTAAATGTTAAATATTAAATCTAAATGTTAAATATTAAATCTAATATTATATTTAATAATATAAATATTCAGTGGACAGCTGACACGGCACACCACCGAACAAATGTATCTTCTCCCGCTGAGCTTTTGCGTGAACTCTGCACTTTATCCTCAGACATGAAGGTAAATAAATTGACTGCATTCTTTCAGGCACTTTTTTCGAGAAGTCTTGGCTGTATGAAAAATATGAGACTTGTAAACTTGAAGCTTTTGAAGTAAATAAAACATATTGTATTTAATTTGCTGTGCTTGAAGCGGATTTATTTTATTTTGCCTTAAGTTGTAGCCTCACAATGAGCGCACTTGTTAGAAACAGGAAGGCATGCAGGGCAGCTGATTATCAAAAATGTGTGTGTGTGTGTGTGTGTGCTGAGATTAAGCTTTGCGTCACTGTTCATTCAGCTCATAGCAGACAAACTGGATCTGCAGCTTATTTCTTTGCTTTTTGTTCCCTTCAGGCTAACATGGCTGAAACACACAGTTTGACAGCAGCGCAGGGCAGGAAGGTAAGTGACCACAACGATGAAGCAGAGAGGGGACACAGAGACGAAGCAGGCTGACAAACTACTTCATTACTTTCCGTTTCTGATTTCGATCTATTTCTCAGGTGGCTGTTTAGACACAACCTAAGCTTTCTTGGCTTTGAAAACTATCAACCTGTTCTAGTACAGGTAGTTTTAAAATGGCAGAAGTAAGTAAAGCGACTCTTCCGCTTAGAGCCACCAAAATAAAGGCCCAATGATTGCTTGTTTTTTAAATAAAAATAAACACACGCGCACAAAGAAAGAAAAATAAAACCAATACAATCAACTTAAGTCTTATATCGAAATTATATTATGGTTATCCCATATTCCAACTTTACTTTTCCAATATCAGTTCTTGAGCAAGTTAATAATTGGTTTAACAATACGCGTAGAAGGGTTGATGGTCATGAGAGAAGAATCAAACTATTATTCAGCTCCGGTCTGTAAAAATACTGACGTCATTCTTTTCTGGTAAATTATAAACTGCGCTGGCTTATAACATGAAAAATAAATTCATCCGCTGCCTTTCAAGTCTGTGAATTTCACCTAAATCAACTGAACATGTAAATTGCTCGTAAGCGAGCTTCTGATTTGTTATTACAAAGTTTGTAGCACGAGTTCAAATCTGAAGCTTATATTTTGAAGGTCAACTTCAACTCAAATAGCTTCCTGCCTTGTTCACGCTTTGAGGGCACGTGATCAAACTGTGACCTATGCTTTGACTTCATTCGGCCAGCAGGAGTGAAGTAAATACCAAGCTTTCTATTGTAAACCGAAATAATTGTCTATGTAATTGTGATCTATCTATCTATCTATCTATCTATCTATCTATCTATCTATCTATCTATCTATCTACAGGTGAAGTTGCAATCATTTTTTTGTTTCCTTTCAGAAATGGAATTTACCACAGAGAGGTGGGACTGAGCCTAGAAAAGCAAATACTGACCCTCCTGACAGAGACACTGAGAGAAAACTGGTAATGTCACATGAATATCAAGCAAACACACTTTGATGTGAAGGCTGCAAGTAACAAAATGAAACAAAACTATTTCATCTTTGATGGAAATTTAAAATTTAAAGTTTGTTATTTTAATCACAAATAGGCTGTGCATCATGTCAATAACAGTTACATTATTAATAGCTTATTAATCAGTTTCAGTGTAATAAATAAACACAATATATTTGAATTTCATGTCATTTCATGTCAGTTCAAATCAATTCTATTTATACAGCGCCACATCACAACAACAGTCGCCTCAAAGTGCTTCATATTGTAAGGTAGACCCTACAATGATACATACGGTGAAAAACCCAACAATCATATGACCCCCTATAAGCAAGCCCTTTGGCGACAGTGGGAAGGAAAAACTCCCTTTTAACAGGAAGAAACCTCCGACAGAACCAGGGTCAGGGAGGGGCGGGGCCATCTGCTGCGACCGGTTGGGGTGAGAGAAGGAAGACAGGATAAAGAGAGACAGAGGTTAATAACAGATATGATTCAATGCAGAGAGGTCTGTTAATACATAGTGAGCGAGAAAGGTGACTGGAAAGGAAAAACTCAATGCATCATGGGAATCCCCCGGCAGCCTACGTCTATTGCAGCATAACTAAGGGAGGATTCAGGGTCACCTGGTCCAGCCCTAACTATATGCTTTAGCAAAAAGGAAAGTTTAAGCCTAATCTTAAAAGTAGAGATAGTGTCTGTCTCCTGAATCCAAACTGGAAGCTGGTTCCACAGAAGAGGGGCCTGAAAACTGAAGGCTCTGCCTCCCATTCTACTTTTAAATACTCTAGGAACAACAAGTAGGCCTGCAGAGCGAGAGCGAAGTGCTCTAATAGGGTGATATGGTACTACAAGGTCATTAAGATAAGATGGGGCCTGATTATTTAAGACCTTGTATGTGAGGAGCAGGATTTTGAATTCAATTCTGGATTTCAACCATAGGAAGCCAAAACAGGAGAAATATGCTCTCTCTTTCTAGTCCCTGTCAGGACTCTTGCTGCAGCATTTTGGATTAGCTGAAGGCTTTTCAGGGAGTTTTTGGACATCCTGATAATAATGAATTACAGTCGTCCAGCCTGGAAGTAATAAATGCATGAACTAGTTTTTCAGCGTCACTCTGAGACAGGATATTTCTAATTTTAGAGATGTTGCGCAAATGGAAGAAGTCACATGAATCTGGTTAGATACCATATTTCTAAGATTTCAGGGCCGAGTACAATAACCTCAATTTATCTGAATTTAGAAGCAGAAAGTTAGCGGCCATCCAGGTCTTTATGTCTTTAAGACATTCCTGCAGTTTAACTAATTGGTGTGTGTTATCTGGCTTCATGGACAGATAGAGCTGGGTGTCATCTGCATAGCAGTGAAAATGTATGCTATGTCTTCTAATGATGCTGCCTAAGGGAAGCATGTATAATGTAAACAGAATTGGTCCTAGCACTGAACCCTGTGGAACTCCATAATTAACCTCAGTGTGTGAAGAGGACTCTCCATTTACATGCACAAACTGGAGTCTATTAGATAGATATGATACAAACCACTGCAGCACAGTACCTGTAATACCTACAGCATGTTCTAATCGCTCTAATAGGATATTATGGTCAAGCAGTAATCTGCCTGACGTGTTACGTAATACACAAGCAAGAACAAACAAAATATGATTACATATATTTTCCATCCATAATAATAATAACTGGTGCTATTTTAGTGTCACAATATAATATAAAATGTGTATTTTTCTATTTATTTTGCAGTGGATCTTGTAAAATTTTTATTTTTATCCAATTTACACTTTACTTAGAAAACATTTTGGAAATAAAGTAACACTTCAGCCTTTTCTGGTCAGATTATGCTACCATTTATACAGTGACTGCCCTACAATATATACTGCCTGGAGGTGACTGTTGTTGTGATTTGGTGCTACAGAAGTGAATTTAATTTTTTCAACAAAAAACACATTTGTATTCTTTCTGTTTTGTCTTAAAAGTTTTCAGCTTTATTCGTGAATTCTCAGTAATTTTTGTAATTTTATTGTACCATATATTTCCATTAGATTCATCCAAAATTATTTAGGCTCACCACTTGCTTGCCTTTTGATTTTTTAGTTTTTAACTTTATTATTTAAATCAAATTTAATTAACTGTGGTTTTTCAGCATTTTGTTGCTCTATGCAAATGCTTGTGTGTGCAGGCAGTTCCTTTCAGAGGTCGTATCCCAGGAGGAATGCAGCTGGGAAAAAGGATCATAGTGATTGGTACTGTGAATCCCCATCCTGATAGGTAGAAATGTTTTGTGTAATTACTGACTTTCCATCCTTCCCACAGTATTACCACACTATATACGAGATCCTTCTTCCCTCCATACCTATTCCTCTAAAATTATTTAATATGAAGGCAGCATGAGCAGAGTGTTACGGGCCCTTTAAGAATGTTGCATCATGGACAGTGTAGTCTGTGCTGCAGGGGGAATGTGTGGGACAGCCCCTCCTGTTGTGTGCATGTGAGGGCGAGGGAGGGAGAAAAAGGAGGGTCAAAAAGTACGAGTTGCTACTCATGAGAAACGGAAAATGAAAGCATGTAAATATAATAATAACCACTGCAGCCAGTGCAGAATGCCCGATGAGTTAGTTAAGCATGAGAAAAACAATTGTGCTTACATCTGCAGTTTTGTCTCGTTATACAATATTTAAAATAAAAAAACTACATTTTTGGAAATATTTGTGGATGTTTTCTTTTTTGTTCTGATTGAATACTTAAGCATTCCAGCAGTGGCCCCTAGCAGCTCTGAGTTTGAGACAGCTGCCTTAAATACTTTTGAAGTGAATGCTGAAGAAATGTTATCTAGACAGAATTTAAAACAGGTCTCTGTGACTTTGAGGGGTGAAGATGGGCTTAAAGTCAGTGACATCAGTACGGTAATCGCCTCTCCTACAGAGATTTCTCCATTATTCAAGTCCAAAGCGATGCCTGATTGTAGGATTCCCTTTTGAGAAACCACTGCATATAAAATTCATTTATTATGTGATAATCTAAGGAAAGGTGTGGCCAGATTCATACTGTATATCCATCCCCCTGTTAGGTTCTACATTGCCCTGACATGTGGTTGTGGCACATCCAGGGAGCCTCCACCTGATGTGGCTCTGGAAATGTGTGTTCGATTCAAGGACAGACAAGTGCTACGAAGAGCCTGCATGTCTGGATCCTGGGGAGATGTTGACAAAGCTGTTCCTTTTTTCCCCTTCATCAGAGACCAGCCCTTCAAGGTACCATAAACTTGTTGATACTGTAATGGCATTTATGAGTTTATGCTATACATATAAATTACATGTGTAGAATATGTTAGTGCAAAATAGAGTACATTGCATGGATATGTTATTGTTACCGAGTGATTTTGGGTGTCATGAAATGATCGGCAATAACAAGGAGTACATGAATGAATGGCAACTACTCAGTGCACACCACTCCTGAAAGAAAAAGACTGTAAAATTAACCAAACATTCGCTCTGTCCTCACAGATTGAGATTCGGTGTGAACAAAGCAGATTTCGTGTGTTTGTGGATGGCCAGCAGCTGTTTTATTTTCACCACAGAGTGACATCACTCAAAGACATTGATACCTTATGGATCAAAGGTAGCATCATTATCTCCAAACTGGGTTAAGCAGTGTCCCTGCTCAGCAGTGCTCACCAGCCCTTTTGGAGGTCTTGGATTTCAGTGTTATTTGCACTGTGTGTATTCACTCCAGGCATTCTGGCACCAGATGATGCTGGTACAACAAAACAAGATTTACAAATGTCCATATTAGTGTGTGATTAATAGTTTCTGATGTTCAGAAATGCATTGTGCGTTCTACAAACAAATATTAGTTTAAATGAAAGTTAAAACTTTAATAAATTCAGATTCCACATGAATGGACTGTAGAGTTATGGGTCTCTTTTCATCAACATATATCACAACATCAGTTTCTAGTTCAGTGTATCAGTGTATGTATTAACAGTCTGTAAGTGGAGGCTTTATTATATAAATACCTGTTTGTCCTAGCTGGAATTTTACTTGCTACAAAAATACTTTTGGTTTTGTTAAATTTTTGTATTTTTTGGTAATTAATGCATTTATCAATACTTATCACTTGAGCACTTTTGAAAATCTTCTGTTTGTAGATTATTAGATTACAACATATATTTCTTAAACTGGTTAATAAATATTTAAAATGTATACGTTATTGCCTTTTATTAAATCTTAAAGTTAACTGTAAGATAGTAACAATTAATGACTGACTTTTATTGTTCTTTTATTTTTTATCTTTATCTTATTATTTTTTTAAGCTAATAATAGAATCAGGTGCATTGTGTGTATTCGCATTTTAGGGCTGTTATCAGTTTTGCTTTTATTGACGCCAATGTGAATAAGTGTAGGCCTTAGCTGTAGTACAGCAGTTTCACCATAAGGTGGCTGCTAGGAGGCAAGGCAAGGCAAGTTTATTTGTATAGCACAATTCAACAACAAGGTGATTCAAAGTGCTTTACAGAGACATTAGAAACAAAAACAAATAAAAAGCATGATTTAAAATTGATTAAAACAAGCAAACAAACAAACTAATTAACAAACAAACAAAACAGTATATAAAATCAAAACAGATAAAATCAGAACAGTAGATAAAATCAGTAGTTAAATGTAAGTTTTGAAATTTAAGCTTAAAAGTGTGGATTTGGTGCTTTATTCAAATGCAGCTGAGAACAGGTGAGTCTTCAACCTGGATTTAAATAAACTGAGTGTTTCAGCTGATCTGAGGCTTTCTGGGAGTTTGTTCCAGATATAAGGAGCATAAAAGCTGAATGCAGCTTCTCCGTGTCTGGTTCTGACTCTGGGAACTGATAAAAGACCGGATCCAGATGACCTGAGGGATCTGGAAGGTTCATACTGGGTCAGGAGGTCACTGATGTATTTTGGTCCTAAACCATTCAGAGCTTTATAGACCAGCATCAGAACTTTAAAGTCTATCCTCTGACGGACAGGCAGCCAGTGTAAAGACCTCAGAGCTGGACTGATGTGGTCCACTTTTTTGGTCTTAGTGAGGACTCGAGCAGCAGAGTTCTGAATGAGCTGTAGTTGTCTGACTGATTTTTTAGGTAGACCTGTAAAGATGCTGTTACAGTAATCAAGCCTACTAAAGATGAATGCATGGACTAGTTTTTCCAGGTCTGTTGAGACATCAGATCTTTTATCCTTGATAATATTCTTGAGGTGATAGTAAGCTGACTTTGTTATTGTCTTAATGTGTTTTTCTAAGTTTAGGTCTGCATCCATCACTACACCCAAATTTCTCGCCTGGTTTGTGGTTTTTAGGTGTATAGATTGAAGTTCTCTGGTGACCTGTAATCGTTTTTCTTTGGCTCCAAAGACTATTACCTCAGTTTGTTTTTGTTTAGCTGGAGAAAATTGGCATACAGAGCAACGGTACAGTTAACTGAAATGATTTACCTAGAACCATGCCACAAGCCTGAGTACTAATAGAGGACATCCTGGGCTTTCCAATGATATCTCATGTGTTTGGGTGGCTTCTGCCCAAAGAACGAGGAAATTACAACAAAAAAAGTTAATTGGAAGATCGTTTTTCCTTGGTTCTCAGGAGGATACAAAGCAATAAAAATGTTTGGATAAACTTCCGCAAAGAAAAACATAGCCTGTAGTACTCTTGCTGCAGCATTTTGGATTAGCTGAAGGCTTTTCAGGGAGTTTTTAGGACATCCTGATAATAATGAATTACAGTAGTCCAGCCTGGAAGTAATAAATGCATGAACAAAGTTTTTCAGCATCACTCTAAGACAGGATATTTCTAATTTTAGAGATATTGTCAAATGAAGAAAGCAGTCCTGGTCAAAAATGACTCCAAGGTTCCTCACAGTTACTGGAGGCCAAGAATGCCATCCAGAGTGAATCTGGTTAGATACCATATTTCTAAGATTTTCAGGGCCGAGTACAATAACCTCAGTTTTATCTGAATTTAGAAGCAGAAAGTTAGCGGCCATCCAGGTCTTTATGTCTTTAAGACATTCCTGCAGTTTAACTAATTGGTGTGTGTTATCTGGCTTCATGGACAGATAGAGCTGGGTGTCATCAGCATAGCAGTGAAAATGTATGCTATGTCTTCTAATGATACTGCCTAAGGGAAGCATGTATAATGTAAACAGAATTGGTCCTAGCACTGAACCCTGTGGAACTCCATAATTAACCTCAGTGTGTGAAGAGGACTCTCCATTTACATGCACAAACTGGAGTCTATTAGATAGATATGATACAAACCACTGCAGCACAGTACCTGTAATACCTACAGCATGTTCTAATCGCTCTAATAGGATATTATGGTCGACAGTATCAAGCACAGAAGGACAAGAAGTTTTCTTTGTGCCTAAACTAATGTGCAATTTAACCACTGTGGGGCCCATTTTGGGGGTTGTTATAGCTGCCGCCAGGGGTCACCTTTAGTGTGTGTGTGTTGTTTCCTGGTACGGTGAATCTATTTAAGGTAGGCACAAGTAATTATTGCCAGGTGTTGATGTTCAGGAGGAGCAAACAGTTTGTGAACGGTGCGCTGTTATAATATGGTGTTGAATAAAGAGAGCTACGGTGGCCCTTAGAGGCCAAATGGACTGCAACTTAAGAAAACACCAGCAATAAGAAAAACACTGCAAAAGCACACAAAACACAACAGAAATAGTAAAAACGAAAATACAAATGGGAAAAAACAGAGTTCCTAAAGCACAAGGGGAGAGTTTCTGGGGAGACAATAACCTGTCGGACAAGAAATGTGTATATTGTTCTGGTACGCAGTTAAAAATCAGCAACCAAAGTTGCTGGAGTGGGGTTGGATGAATTGTGTGGGTCAGTTCCAATTACTGCACCAAACGGTTCCCTCTATCTTTATAGAGCTTTGAGCATGAGGGGTTGTTGTGTTCCATTTATAAAGTCAAATGTCAAATTTTTATTATATGTTCTTGTTATCTACGTCAATCAAAATCCAAAATGGTGACACAAAGTTGGAGGATCACTGCTGTCTACAACATCAAGACTATCCACAAAAGAGGCACAGACATGAATCTTTGTCCATAATGCTTATCAACTGTTTGTTGTCTGAGATTAGGATGTCATAGTCATTTAGACAGACTGCATCATCCCAGGGCTTCTCTCGTCTTCAGTTTCATGAAATACTCTGCTATTATCACCTCCTGCCTTCTCATCAATTATCCATCACAGCTACAGTTCACTGACCTGCCACACTGCCAGTATGGCTCCATGTGTACTTATATTTTCTTGACATGAAGCAAGTCCCCACGAGGATGAACTTGTGAGGTTTAGGATTAAGTTTTAAATAAATACTGGTTATGATCATGGGAGTTTTCCATGAAATTAATATGCCAATGTAAACGTGCATCTCTGAAGTGATGGAAACACATCTTGTGTATGAGGCACCGTGTTCTGTATTTGCTCTCTGCTGTACTTCTATAAAACCTGCTTTCATGTTTTCTCTGATTTAAACTCTTCACTGCTGGTCAGAATAAAAAGATCAAACTGGGTCTTTTCATACTGACCCAGAATAAAAAGAGTAGTGGTTATTTTAGCTCAGTCATGTCCTGAGCTAAAATATCTGGAGATGACTCATCCACACTACTTTTTAAAAATTTGATTAAGTTTGTACAGCTGTCAAATGAATTCAATGCTTCATAACAGCGGGAAATAACGCTATAAGGATCTTGTTGTTTATGTGTTTATGTCAGAAGAAATTGCTCGAGTGATTAAAATATAGTTATCAGTTGCTTTTCAGGACAAATGCTATTGTTGTTATTTAACTGATATAAATCATTAATGCTTCTGCTTCATGCTGTTCTGCTGCTCTAGCAGTAAAATGCTACTGTGGTTAAAAACAGAAAAGAAAAGCAACAAGCTTCTGCTACGTGAAATATTCATGGCTGCTATCCATTTCTATCTCGTGTTGTGTCTCTTTCTAGCTGTTCTGTTTACATGTAAATCCCAAGAATGTAACCACTTGGCCAATTCAGTAATCAATAGTTAAATAGTAATGCACTTCAGAACAGTAGCAGTTTTTGTGCTCTGTAATCTCAAATTAAGTGCAAATGAAGTGCAATACTCTTTTCTGGCATCGTTGTATTATACTCAATTGTATATAGCATTTGTATTCTATTTTATTCGATTGTATATATTATTTTATTCTATTCTATTCTATTGTGTACAGTTGTGTACAGTATCTATTGAAATCTTATTCCAGTGTTTTTCTTTTTTCTAATTTTCCATGTAACTTTGGATTGTCCACTGCTGTAACACAATTTCCCACACGTGGGACTAATAAAGGTTATCTTATCTTATCTTATCTTATCTTATCTTATCTTAAATGAATCTCATCATTATTTTTTTGCAGTTGGTTACGTCATAGTTCTGGTTCATCTTGAACCAGCATTTTGAGTTTTGTGCCTTTTTTGTATTATGTTCTAACTTGTGTTTAAGTCTCCCTTGTCCTTTGTGTGTCTTAGTCTTGTCTCTGTCGCCCTCTCTCCCGTGTCCCCTCGACCCCTGTGTCAAGCTTGTGTTGTCACCTCCGGCTGCTGTGAGGTGTGTTGGCGAGCTGAAACCTCATGTAGCTTTTTTGGTCTTTCTTTTTGGATCCCTAGGTATGTGTTCATAATAGTATGTCCCTCTGAGAAATATATAAACATTTAAATGGCCCTTCATATAAAAAAGCTTCCCCACCCCTGTCGTAGGGGGTCATCTAATTTTGGGGGTTTCTGTTCTCTCTATATTATTATAGAGTTTTTACCCTAAAATATAAATCACCTTGAGACAACTGTTGTTATCATGTTGCACTATATAAATGAAATTTGATTGAACGGAACAGATTTTCTTTATTCATTAATAAATTATTGACAAATTATTTTGTATTTAGCTAAACTTCTTCTCTGGAACTAGTTTTTGACCCTTCTTAAGGTTGGTTCCCCATGTTTACATTAAAATCGCGACTACAGTCCTAGTTCAAAGTTTCAAAGCTCAAAGTTGGTGATGTAATGGATACTGTTTCTATATACCACATATTCACACTGCATGAACTGCATTATGTTGAAAAAATCTGTTCACAAACTGATACAAAAACAAGTGCGCAAAATCACCTTTTGTGTGTGTCACAGCAGACTTGGTCTGGACTCCTTGGCATAAAATTTGTAAGCACTCAACACGTAGCATAACTATTCAACAAACCACAATCTCTGTCTGAATGTATTGTATTCACCTTAAAAAATCTGGTAATATAGCATACAGAAACACTTCACATATTTCATGAAAAAACCCCAAATTTATTTAATTTCAAAGAAAGTGTGAATAAACCTACAAAAATATAAATGTTTCCCCACCCGCTCCTTTCTTTAGTCAGCTGAGAGCAGAACAATAATATTAATCGAAAGGTTTTCATTAAAGGACAAAGTTATCCAAATAATAATGATGAGAAGAAAAGGAGTAAAGGACCCATGGGAACCTGAAATTAATCACTGATAAATTAATTATCACATTAATTTAAACTAAATATGTCAAATATTATTTTCATGGAGTGTAGCAGAATGATCATTCAAGTGATGAGTTCACTCCTCGCCAAATGATATCAAGTGTTCTGATATCAGCAAAGAAAAGTGACGCTAAGCTTGTCTCTCTAGTCCCTCAGTCTTTCTAAGTAAGCTGGCTTGCTCAGTTTTGCAGGGCAGTGATAAATCTTTTTATGTCTGGCTATACAATCATTCTGTTCCTATCCTGGTTATTCTTTATTTTGGCGCTCTGACATTTCTATATAATGAGAGCTTGAGTAGTGATTGTGAACGCTTTTGGAGTCCTTAGGGACTAAGTAAAGCGCTATACAAATACAGGCCATTTACCATTTACCAAAACAGCCACAACATTAAAACTACTGACATATACGTAGCATTGATTATTTTACTACAAAGCAGGGTTTTATTGGAACACTTTGTCAACTTAAAAATGTTTGCAAAATGAGAACTATTTAAAATGGCAAATGAAATCTGAAACTAATCTAAGGTGTTAATCTCAGACCCCATTATTCCTGGGATAAGGAGTGCAAAGGATCCACCTTTCGCATTCCAGTGCTTGGCATCCCAGCACATTCACAAATATCCAGTTCCTACACGCTGTGTGGCCCCTGGTTTTAATCTTGTGGCTGTAAGTAGTGATACTGTGGTATGGTATTCTGGAAGTTAACAGTAGATATGAGGCAGTGTGAGGCACAGTGAGATCCAGATCGTCTTTCATTTAGCAGAGGGAAACGCCACATCAGTAACTTGACAGTCTCCATCACCAAACCCCCGTCATATCAGCATTTCCGTATGTACAAAATGAAATTCAGTTCTGCTCATGAGGTTTATAGGGAGAAAGCTTCTAGAAAGATTTCCATCGGATGGCAGACAGGATTGTGTGGACGAAGTAGAGAAGAGTGGCTACATATGAGAAAACCTGCAAAGACAGAGAACATCAGGAGGTCATCAACACCTTAAATGATCTTTGAACCACTGAAACTTAAAGCCTTAAAAAAATCCAAACCAACACAGTATCAGATTTTAAGCATTGTTAACAGCAACATATAACATTTCCTCCGGGTATTACTGAAGCTAAATTGTTGATAATATCCATCTTTGATTAGAAGTCATTTGTTGAGAGTAAATCTTGTATGATAGAGCTAAATGTTAAAGCAGATCTGCTGCTGCTGCTGCTGCTGCAATGAAATATTTGCCCTGGAGAAAGAGGTTTTAGAATAGTCTCCACTTCACCACCTTGAGTGCACTAAAAGTTTATTCTTACCGGTAAGTAGTTTCATATTTTAAAAAATAGGCTGGCTTCAGTTTCAAAGCCGTTGTTTGACAATGTGCCAAACATTCTCTTTTTTGTTGAGACTTAACATCTAAATTAAAACCACTTTAGCCTAGCTTAGTATAAAGACAAAAAACAAGTTAATTAACAAGAAATAATAGAATATAATGACTACAAAGACATAGAACATTAATGCAAATAGACACAAAACAATTACAAATGGATAGAAAACCACTAGCGACAAAAATGTCTACTAAGCGAGTCGCTACTTACACAGCAGAAGACTGCAGAAGTAAAGCAGGTGAGATTTCAAAGTTATTTTTAGTATTTTGGGATCATTTTACTAGGTAATGATAGCCTCCTATGTTTTTTTTTAAGTTAGGGCTATGGAGTTGATCAAATATTACATCCACGACAGACAGAAATTCATGAAGATCTGTGCAAATATTCTACTGACTTGATTTCTTCTGATTCTTCCCATTTTTTCTTATTAAAAGATCCAAAGAAAACAACTAATCAGAACATGATCTAAAATAGGTTAAATACCTCAAAACAAAAACGGAACATCTACAAAGTAAAGTAAAAAAATCAGTACATTTAAAGTAAAATTAAAAATGATGCCTGAAAGAATTAATGCAATAAAAACTATTTGGTATTTTTATGTTTGCCTCACTGAAATACGACTACCTCTTGTATCACTATTTCAACTCACTGAGAGCCAACTCTGAAAGAAAACTGCAACCAGTGTGTAATTCTCTGTGGGCTTTATTTCATTAGCTTTATAATCATTCATTTCTTTGTGTCACCCAAGCAACAACTCGGTGAACAGCCTGACTCACCACTGCAGAGACGTCCAACTTGTAGTTGCGTGGTCCTGTAGTTGTGTTGTTGCTCTGTTTTCCGCTTAGATCCAGCGTCACTTTGGCCAACGCCACTGAAGCACTGAGGTAGAAGAATGCAGCAATGCCATGATACAAAAAGTCCTGACAGAGTAGGAAGAAAAAGAGCGAGACATTGTTATGTGGTGATGTCTTCAAAGTGGTGACTGCCTGCATTGGCATAGAGTCAAAACACACATATAGTTGCAAAATCCTGTCAAACACTGGCATGTAAAGCTATTGTGTTGTGTGTGTTTGCATCAAAAAACTTGTTTTGTAGCTGCAAATTCTTAAATATCAGGTGTCAGAGCACCACGGAAAGCAACCGAAGAAGACTGTCAAAGCAATCTTGCACTGATGCTTGTCATTTAACCACGGCAGAAGAAAAGTTCAGAACAATGACATATAATGGACACAAGCTCAAGAAGGAAAAGTAAAGTGGCTTAAATTGTAACATTTAATTGTGGTTTATATAAAATGATATGTACTATATGTATATTATATAGAATTATAAGGAAGGGTGCGTTTTCCTTAAAACTCTGCCAAAATCTCTGTTTCCTGTCTCTTTTTTACCTCTAAAGTGAGGCATGTGTCAGGGTTGATGATGAAGGTAGATGCTGTATATCTACCATCATTTAACTGCATTTATTTGCAATTAGAACGATCCGTGTTTCTCTGAAGCAACCATATTAATATTGTTCGCTGTATTATACTTATAACAGACAAAACAACGAGGTAGGACTTCAGGCTGGTCAATTTCTATTGCGTATAAGTTGGATCCTCTATCTGCGAGGGGTACTTCCTGCTACTGGAGTCAAGACAGGTATGATAGAGCTACATAAACAGGAATGAAACACACTTTAAGTCAGTTTTATTTATATAGCACCAAATCAAGAACAATAGCCTCAAGATGCTTTATAACTACTTTTATAACAAAAATAGAGATAAAAGTTCAACAATCAGACAGCTGCCAAGCAGCAAGGACAAGTAAGTGTGTGCGATATGATTTGTGGAGGACTTACTGCTGCTGCCCAGCTGGCTTTATTATGATGTCTCCCACAGGCAAACACCACCATCCAGATAAAAGTCATCACAAAGCAGAAGACAGAGACAAACATGACCCAGCCCTGAGGATTTTCTGGCACTACCAGTGTGCATGCCACCAAGATCCACACCAGACCACCAAAAACCTGCAACAACATGTATACATCATGTACACATGAGAAGAGCTGGAACATGTGAAAAATCTCCACACGGGCTTAGAAGCCCCTAAATGACAGCCTCAGTTAGATCTGGGACGATCATAAAGCTTTAGTTTAAGGAAATTATATGTTTCCACAACGTGTGTTGCAGTTATTTGTAGAACCTGTACTTCTACTTGGGCATGCAGCACAGGCATGACTGCCTTCGTTTACTCTACACCTTTAATGATTGACAGACTGCATTATTCAGGGAGCCTGACCCTCCTCCACCGTATTTCATCACTGTCTGAACTCCACCTGTTCGCACACATTCATGTGAAAACACCTGCGACATTCCTCCACTGCTGACATTTTCTTAAGCTAAACGTGGATTATGAAAACATTTTTTCTTTTCATATCTGTTTTCCTCCACTGCACAGAGTCATCATAGGAATCCAACCTGCTCGGTCTGTCCTCCGCCTATTGTGATGTTTGGCTCATGACATATTCACTGGAATATAATTAATTGTAATATTGCTCATGTAGGAAGATTATCCTACTCCTAACACACCCACATCATTAACCCTCAGTCAGCATCCTATAAACTTCAGTTATCAGTAGGGTGAAGCCAACTTAAAATTAGGCACAGGAGAGCGCAAAAACGTTCTCTGCAAAGTGGCTGTAAATCAGCTCCTCTTACTACTGCTGTGAAGAGAAAGCGAGAAGGTTAACCTTATTTGTAACTTACTTTTACACTATACCTACTATATAAATATATTTTGAACCACAGGTTAACCAGAAATGAAACAATTTTGTCCTTCAGAAAACAAAAACCGTCACTGAAATAAAAAGTAGAAAATGGTTAAAAGTTATTTTCTTTCTTTTCTTTTTTTAAAATTATTTTTTAAGGGCTTTCCATCTGAACATCTCTGGATAAGAAAGTTTCTGCATGTTTTGTGAGTAAAAACTGTGTGACAGAGAAAAGTTCCTACAATCGCCGTTTCTTACCAGTTCTGGGAGGTACAGGATGTCGGGGAGGGTCGCACATATTCCGACCCCGCTGGGAAGGTTTGCCATAGTCCTAGTGTTGGAGGCCATCCTGCTGCTGCTGCTGCTGCTGTTAGACTAAATCGGATTCAAACCCGCTACGGTTGAAAAGCAGGTGGAGCAGGCTGCAAAAAAACCGGAATCTCCATCAGCACAGTGCAGACACGCCCGGTAATTGGGGCGTAGTCAGAGCGAATTTAACGAATATGGAGATGCCTTTGATGGATCATCAGTGCGGGACAGACGTCAGTGTTTGGACACTGGCTCATTTATCACCATGACAACGGGCAGCAGCTCCGCTTTCAAGAACATCAAACAACAAAAAAATCAAGAGCGACAATAGCAATAGCTCTGCTGGACTTTTTATTTATTCACATTTTCCTCTTCAAATTTTTTTTTTGACGCAAATTCAGTTCCTAGTTACAGAACGTCATAAACTTGGCAGAAGGATGCATAGCGTCTCTTAACAGTTAATAAAGGAGTACTTCACTTCCCCGTCATTCTCAGAATACGTTTGCTTCAGATTGTTGATTTTAGCATGTGCACCACGCGTGCAGACCTCAGCAACAACTAGGTGGGACAAAATATTTGGAACCTAAACTGATAAGTGGGCCACATTAAAATTTGTGAGTGCAGGGCTCGATTTGGCAGAGTAATGCAGAGGTCTCCAGCAGCAGTTTGCATGAATGGAAATAAAGACATATGAAGACATTTTTATGTGCTGCCAGCTGAACTCAGTTCCGTTTGTGAGCTTGCAGCTTTTCACACTACCCACTGTAAACAACAGTTCCATGGAAACGTAAAGGTGGCAAGCTTGGTCATTTGGGTAAGTGAGCTGTTGCGCAAACACCTCTGATAATTGACGTGCTGGATCCGGTTTCCTGCACCTGTCACACTATCTAACCTACTCCTGGTGGAGACAACACTCTTCGTAAGTAAACCCAAGAAAAGAAACAACAACAACAACAACAAAACAAACAATAATTGGTCAAGCAGAAACCGAAATTCTTTAATGATTCTCCAAATGAAGTTCCTTGTACTTGTAGTCACTGTGACAGAACCTTGCAGCTGTTTCTGATTCTATAAAATTGCAATACAATTTTGAAATAATTTGTTGGCAGAAAGAGAACAATTAAAATTAAGCCAGGAAACACAACCTTCTATATAGTTCATAGTGTAATACCAAGCATTCTGTTGCAGTGAAATGCTTTCACTAACCCATATATATCATTCCATCTTAAATCAACTTAACACTGATATGCATAAAAAATGTTAAAAACATGAATAATGGATTGGATTGATATAGCGCTTTTCAAGGCACCCAAAGCGCTTTACGATGCCACTATTCATTCACTCTCATACACTGGTGGAGGCAGCTACAGCTGTAGCCACAGCTGCCCTGGGGCAGACTGACAGAAGCGAGGCTGCCATATCGCGCCATCGGCCCCTCTGGCCAACACCAGTAGGCGGTAGGTGAAGTGTCTTGCCCAAGGACACAACGACCAGGACAGAGAGCCCGGGGATCGAACCGGCGACCTTCCGGTCACAGATACGCTTCCCAACCCCCTGAGCCACGGTCGCCCATTTATAGATCAAGTTTTTAAATTTTTCAATATATATATATATTTGAAATATATGAATAATAATATATGGAAAAAAGTCCCATATTTGAGCACTAATAAAACACTTCAAATTTGAAAAGTGGCTAGTGACTAGTTTCTGAAGGTATGTCAGAATCAGAATAGCTTTATTGTCCCTGTAACGAGTACAATGAAATTAGGTGCTGTCCCTGTGGTACTGAGAAGAACAAAAACAAATATGAAAAGGAAAGGAAGAGAGAATCTATAAAAGGATATTTAAGAAGGTAAAGAATATATACTAATACAAAAAAATTTAAATAAAGTATATTAGTCACACAAAAGAGCTGCACCTAATGCCCGGGATTGTAATAAGGAGTTAGGTGGTATTTAATATTCTATAACACAAAGTTTTCCATGGTCAGTCTGTGTCGGTGTATGCCTGGGCTTGGGTCTGGGGTTTGCTGACCCTTGGCTCAGTGGGACATGTTCATGGAGGGTGGATTGCCCCTTCCTACCACTTCCCATTGGACATTGCATGTGGATAATACTGCTACTTCTGGACATGTTTTGGTGTGGTTTCCTTGCCTGTTTGAAAGTTGCCATTCCACAAATGCCCCCCACATAGATATTTGATATTTGAAGGTAAAATTTCATAGCAATCATTATAAATGTTAAAATCTGGTTGTTGTTTTTTTAGCTTTAGTGTTGGGTTAGCATAACAGCCATCAAAACACAATGAATTTTCCATTTAACATCCCAGTTTAAAAGAATGTAACGTGGCAAGCAGTGAAATGAATAACATCAGTAGTTATGTCTAACAACCCAAAACAAATTCATCACCCCACAGAAGTGATCTTAATTAATGTCCAATATTTCTTCTGATTTATACTCAAATTAATACACAACAACCTTGCGTTTTGTTTTTTTAAAATACTGAGTGCTAAGTAGGATTCCATTTCCACAAAAATTTATCAGTTTTCTCTCCAGAAGTACAAATGACCAATAATTAGCTATTATTTATAGTATTCAGAGTTCAGCAAAGAAACTTCCCTGGGGACCAACAACCTTTTGAAAACCTAGTTGCATTTCCACCAGGTACTAAAGAAAGAGCCAGGATAACTGTTTTAGCCTCCAAAATGATCTGGGGTGGAGGACAACGGGGCGGTGATGAATGTAGCTGATGTTACAATAATCAAGGGCGACCAATCCAAAGAGATTTTTCAAAGTTTTCTTTGTCAGCACAGTTGATACACTGTACAGTAGTCTGAGCCACAATATGAGAACTGAGTTTTTGTAATAACCAGTAAACCAGCCCAGCAGGTGTCTTACAGTTGTGGAGGCTGGGTTGGCTGGGTTTGTCATGGCATGTCATAACATAATAAGTGGCAGCACAGTGGTGTTACCTGACTCTTCCTCCTGTAAATTAATGGACCTCTGTCAGTTGAAGCTTGTGTACAAGATTGAATTCTGCTTCCAAAAATATAAAATCCCCCAAATTACCAGAGTACCATTTTGGATATTCAAAGCTGGTGAACACAGAAAACAGCAGAGATTCTAAGTCCAAACTTTTAAATGTTAAGTGCTACCATTTGTATCATATGCTATTGGAAATCACACAAAGCATCCATAAAATCTATGTGAATTATGTCAAAAATAATTGTTTTTCCATTTAACTATCTGCAAATTTGCTCACCTGGCTCTTCCTGCTATCATACAATTTCTTTGTCCTCTCTTACTTCATTCTCCTCAGACTGTCATGGTCCTGGGTCATTTTTGTGCCTTGTGTTTATTCTGATTTTGTATTAGTTTAGGGTTGAACCTGAAGTTTAGTGTTTTATCAGCCCTACCTGTGTCTGTCCTTGGTGCTCTGTTTGTGTCCCCGTGTTGTGTTGTAATTCAGTCTGTGTGTTTCCTGCTGTACTTTGAAGGTTCGTGTTCTGGATTTCCTGTTCTATTCTGAAGGTCTGTGTCTGTTGTCATTGTGTTCAGCTTGTGTCCTCCAGTCATCATGTGTATTCAGATCAGCTGTTCTTCCCTCCTGTGTTCGATTACCCGATTACCTTGTGTGTGTATATATAGTGGGTGTCGGTCTGTGTTCGTCGTTGGCTCATCTGCGTTCTATGGTGTTTCGTTCCTGTCTCTGCGGCTCGCTGCCCTGCACCCCTTTTGTATGCTCTCAGGTTTGTCATTTAGTTCTCCCAGTTTAGGTTTCTTCAGTTGTTTTGTCATGCCTCACTGCCTGTTTTTGCCACTCCACCACTTGTAAATAAACACTCGAATCATCAGTCACTGCCGCATTTTGGGTCCTCCTTTTCCTCCAACACCGCACGGCTCACCCCGCCAGCCGTGACACAAACCTTTGTACGGACAATCACACATAAACATACTCAGCTAGAAATGAAGAAAAATATAATCTTACGGTAATTACTTTAACAGCAGGTTGGGGATCTACATTCGTTTTGTGAAATCATCATCAATGAATGCAGGGAAGACAGAAGCTTTATAACGTTTTGTTGGCTTTGGCTACATGTCCTATCTTACCTGTTTCTTTTAACTAAATGTAACAAAGAAATAGAATTTGCAACCTAATAAAAAGCATAAACTGATCCAAAGCAATATTAAAGGTGAATATGGTCTACTCTTACCTGTCAATGTTGGCCATTGACAGTAAATGTGAATTTGACTTGCTTTTACTGAAGCTGGACTGTAAACTATCACTGAAGACCAGAATATCAATAAAAATATTTACCCAATAAATATAATAAAGTGCATCAGCTTCTTGGCTGGCAATTACCAATAAAACACCAGACTTGTATCTCTGAAAGTTCTGAAAATCTCTGAGATTTTTGTGATCTAATCTACATTAGCGAATGTTTTTTATGCTAGTTAGAAAGAAATAATAAAAATAAGCAGCTACTTTCTAAGTCATAGCAGCATCTCTTGGAGGCCCCAGCATCCACGACCCCATAAAAGCATTAAAAACCTGAGGCCACACATCCCAATGACACATGTGCGTCCACCCCAGCAGGGGGAGAGGGAAGCTGGACAGAGCTCCCACAGCCAAGGGCAGGAGTGCCAGGGAACCAGAGGCAGCAGACAGGCCGGCAACCCCAGCACAAGCCAAGGATGGGGCCCCAGCCCCCCAGCCCCAAGAACTGCCTCACAGCCAGCGGAGTGCCCACCATGCAACTGAGAGGCCCGAGCCACCCCAGACCACAACCCCCACAGAAGCAGGCCAGCAACCAAAACACCCAGTCTACCCCCAGGTAGACCTGTGGGCAGACAGCTGACTGTCTTTCTCTATTCATATTCAACACGTAGTTAGAAAATTTGTAATTAAACTAAAATTCTTGCATAGTCCAGTCATCGAGATGCAGAATCCACTGTGGATAGTTTGTTTGTCTGTCACGATGCAGGAGATAAATAATAAAATCCAGTAAATACTTAAACAATAGGCAATCCCTATGTCTACATTAAGTTTGGTAGAATTGGCTTCCTGTACAAAGCAGTGTTTGAACAGAATGAACATGAAACTGCCTTTAAACTGGAGTCCATCCTTCTGCAGTGAAAGACCGTTCTCTTTCTAAGATTCTTGCATCTCTCAATGATTCTTTTTCTTGCTGATTTTAAATGAAAATTCAGTCACTATTTGTGGAGGTCATAGTAGCTAGCAGGATTTCATTCCCTGCTGAGATTAACTGCTACACCGTTTGAAAAAATAGTTTTTTGCGTTCCTTGATCCCTTCATCTTTATGTAGTTTAACTGGATTTAAGGAGTGACACATTTGATCACAATCAGGGATTGGCCCTTCCCAAAAGAAATGAGATCACAGTTTTTAGTCTGTAAACCTGATAGTTTTGTGAGTCAGTGACTTGGACCTCCTCCTTCCTTGAAAGCTCTTTTGCAATATTGCGTTTAAACAGTAGGTTTTCATCTCCAGGCTGTTAAAAACCAGTAAAGCAGCCCAGCATGTGTCTTACAGGCGTGGAGTCATTAAGGGAATGAAAACTAATAGTCTTTTTCTTTCCTAGGCTAGGCTTGGCAGTGTCTAGCATGCCATGGCATAATGAGCAAAGCGTCACTATGCTGGTGTTACCTCACTCTTCTTCCTGTAAGCTGGTGGATCTCTGTCAGCTGAGACTTACATACAGAATATGTCACTGAACACATGGGAATAAACATTAAAGGTTAACAAACTGTTAACAAATCATTTACCTACTGTTTACCTTAACTGCTTCTTGACAAATAACCTAGCAGCACTTGCCAAATCTGTAGGTAGACATAAATTCAAATAATTTCTTACTAACCACCTTGGGCAACATGTGTAGTGTAAAGAGGATGGAAGTGTGAAGAAAATTGCTAATAACACTACACTAGCAAGTCTTGATGAGATGGCAGCTCTTCTCATGCCCAGGCTAACAAAACTTGTAAGTGGCTACCTGTAGCTCATTAGGTAGGTAAGAACTAATGGGAAACTTGGTGGTTCAGTCCCACGCTGCTCCAGTGTAGATGCCAAATATCCATCGGCAAGATGCTGGACCAAAGTTGTCTCTAACGCATCCATCAGAGTATAAATGTGTGAATGTTAGATAGAAAACACTTAAGCATAGAAAAATGTGATTGCATGAATGGATGAGTGAGGCGTGATTGAGGCAATGCTTAGAGTACTCAGGTGGAGTAAAAAACCGCCATATAAGAACCAGTCCATTTACTAAGCTGACCAAGTGCAGGTGTAACAGTTGTTTGCCAACAGTCGATCTTTATTATTCATTAATATTTTTAATCCCCTGCAGATTGACAGTTAACCATGTCACACACTCAAGTTTCTGAGCTCATGAATAACTGTTTTTAGGGGTTTTAAAAAAATTATTTTTCTTTAGACTTGTGGTCCTCACAGGGCAACCACTAAAAATATACCATTTATAGAATATGATACTTTATATATATATATAAAAATATATAAAAATATATATATATTTATTAAACAGAATATAAAGTTTTTAAATGAGCTCAACCTTAAACACATGCATCAGTACTATTAATCAATTTAACACTGATGGCAAACATTTCTCTGCAGAAAAAATATTCTTACTTTTTACACTTTTTGCATAGCAGCGTGTTTTATTACTGTTTCATTGCGACTTTTCTTAAAGTAAGGGTTTAAAGTTCTTTCACCACGTGTCATTTCAGCAGACTCAGCTAATAGTCTTCTGAAATGTAAACCTTGTGCCAGTTTCCCTGTACGGTGACAATAAAGGAATCTTTGATAATAGATGATAAATAACTTTTGGTGGTATAGAAGAAATTTGTTTACTCTTTAACAGGAAGGAGTGCAGAAAAGTGAAGATGTTCATGTATGTTTTAATCTGATTCAGTTTGTGTTGTTAAATCATTGAATAGTGGATGAAATATGTTTGTTTGTATGTTTGTGTGTATGTGTGTGTCACTTATGGCTGAGCTGTTCCTTTTGCAGTGTTTATTGTGTGCAGTATTATGATTATCACACTCAACTCTGTGTCCCTGATAAGTGTTTAAAATGTTTTTGAGAGTTTTCTGCTGTCGTGAAAAAGGGAGAAGCGGAAGGTAGCTTTCATTAGTCAGAACAGAAAAAAAGACCCCTCCTGTATGCATTTCTTGTGTCAGGTGGCGCCACCTGCTGATCAGGAGCAGTATGCACCTCTGCGACTGTGTTCTCAGTAATACGGTATTTTACTGCGGGTCACTTGCCGTATCTTAGGGGAGGTTGCTGTGATGTTCGGTCATGTTAGCGAGGAACGGAAATCGACCGCAAGTAAGTGTAAGTGTTGTTTATTTATTTGTCTGCCGTGTTTTCTCTCAGAATGTCTGAATTGAGGCCCTCCTCATTCTCGGATGGTTCACGCGGCGTAACGGTGATCTTTGATCCGTATTTCACAGCGCTGGGACGGCGCGAGCAACAGAATTTAATCTGGCACGTTAAGCGCAAACAATCCTGTGTTGGGTGTTTTTACTAACTTTGACTGATCCGTGGTGTTACCCAGAGCTTAGAGAGAGCGCTGTTTAAACACAGACCGTGTTTCTTGCCGTATGGTGTCATCTGTTATTCACTTTTAAAAAATAAAGCGACCACAGCGAAAAAAGCACAGTAACATTTCTTGACTTTATTTCTACTTTACTGGCGTCCACGGCTTTCTTGGCACACGCGCGGAGTTTGTAAATACTAAAGCGCGATATAGTTTATTATCTAAAAATAGCGACGTGAACGCGCATATTATGTGAGCCACACTTCCTTTACGGAAGATTTCAGTGTTTCCCTGATTGCTGGCTCCTTACTGTTAGCAAACGTTTACTCGGGCTACCGTCTTGTCACGGGGGTTATCGCAACACGTAGATGCGTGGAGTATTTCTAGAAGCATAATTTCCTAAAGTCAGATGTAATCGCTCAGTGTGGGGGAAAGAATCACAACTCACAATAATTTCTGTTGAGAGCTCCAGCAGATGTTCTTAATGTACAGGCTGTTATCAGCTACCAGCTGCTCTTTGTGGATGTACACACTTGAATTCAGCCAGATGTCAGCAGACGTTTCATAAGTTGTCTTGGCTGATTTCCATCCTCAACACTGACACTGCCTGTACTAACTTTTTACTAGGCAGCCACTGTGCACCAGTCACACACTGCTCTTTACTTTAAATCCATCACAGTACAGCAAGCTAACCTGTTTATCCAGCACTAACCTGCAGAGCAACCTTATTAGAGCAAACAAGAATATTATCGCTAAAAATCAAGATCGCCTGATTTTGTACACTAACACTATCACTGGGTGAAATCCACCCCAAACCTACTTTACCCTTTATCACTATTGCCGGTGACAATCACCCGAACACAAGACTGTAGAAAAAACGGGCTTTGGGGTAGGGAAACACCCAAAGACACTTCAAAGACAATGCTGAAGCTACACAGGGACCCACGACACTCAGAGAAACGCAACTTATTAAAAATCATGTAAATGCGAGTTAGTCTGCCTCAGTTTGTTGTGCAGCATGTTTCACAATTTAAAAAAAAAAGAAGCAATGTCACATGTCAGGACCCTATCTGACTTAAAAACATGAGGACTTGCATGTTAGTTTCAAATTTCCAGTTTATCCAGCTGAACTGAGCAGTCCTTATCTTTAAATCTAACCTCTCTTCTTCTCCTGCCTTTCTTATCTTTCCCCATCTCCGAGTGAAGTTAGCTATTTTCTTTCTCTGTGAAATACAACAGTTGGACCTTTAGCTAGCAACACACTGTGCTACAAGCAGTTTGAGCGTTTGCTAATGTTTGCTGAGCTTATAGTTGCATTTGAAATAACCTGCCACAACATGTTACACCTTTATTGTTGCTCCTCTTCTGTATGGCTAGCTAGATGCTGAAGTAGCACAACAGCAACTTGTGGGTACCGGCAGTCTTTCCGGAGTTGTGCTGAAAAACAAAACAACAACAAGAAAAATAACAAAACGGCCCACTTTAGCCCCAGACTATTTCACACGTCATTTCTTTTTATGCAACATCCTCAGGCGATTAATACTTGAACTTATTTGTCACTGTCTAGACTCAAATCGGTTTGATGTTTGAAGGCCCGTATTGACGTGAAATAATAACTCCTCTCAAATACGTCAAACCAAAAGCAATTTTTTGAAAATGGACAGAGTAAAAAGTACAGAAATTTGTTTAAAAATATAGGGAGTAAAAGTAAAAAGTTGTCAGAAAAATAAATACTTAAGTAATGTACAGATACCTGAAAATTCTATATAAGTATTTTTACTTTGTTACTTCCCACCTGTGATTTTGGTACTCACATTTTTAACATGTTTAAATTAACTAATGGTTTTGTATCCACCACCACAGTGAAGGAGGAGTTCAGTATAATCAATACCTCTCTCACTTTACTTAGGTGTGTGTGAGCAATGTCAACATTCTGGCATTTAGGGTTATTTTTAACTATATATAACTATAACTATATAACATAAGCTAAATCTAAGAAGACTGTTATTTATTTATTTGTATAAGAACTTTATACCGGGTATGTGTGAAGTAACAGAAACAAGCATTGATTTCATGGATGTTTTCTTTGTTTTCTGACAGCTCAGAAATCTTCAAAAGCGCTTTTGGGGTAGATTTAATGGGTCATATCACCAAGTGGTCAGAACAGTCTAAAAGATGTCCTTTCCATCTATATTTTATACCAGGCTCAACGTCTAGGTGTGATTCCTTAAGAATAAAATCTTTTTCAAATTCATGTTTGCTAATGCTTGATTAAGAAAGTGCAAGGAGGGAGTAAAAATGGGCCAGCGTTACAAACTGACAAAACAAGAATTTGAAGGTTTAATAATAATAATGGATTGGATTTATATAGCGCTTTTCAAGGCACCCAAAGCACTAGTCATTCACTCTCGCATTCACACACTGGTGGAGGCAGCTACGGTTGTAGCCACAGCTGCCCTGGGTCAGACTGACAGAAGCGAGGCTGCCATATCGCGCCATCGGCCCCTCTGGCCAACACCAGTAGGGTAAAGTGTCTTGCCCAAGGACACAACGACCAGGACAGAGAGCCCGGGGATCGAACCGGCAACCTTCCGGTCAGAGATACGCTTCCCAACCCCCTGAGCCACAGTCGCCCAAACAATTTCACAAACAATCACTTCAGTCACTTCTTTACCATAAACCTGGGCTCATTTTTGATCCGAGGAAAACAAGCTATATTTCAACCAGCCCCATGTACTGTCTATAGTTATACATCATACAGTAATGATATGATGGTAAAATGTTGCATGCCTTGTGGGTGATCGTGGCTCAAGAGTTGGGAGTTCGCCTTGTAATCAGAAGGTTGCCGGTTCGAGCCCCGGCTCGGACAGTCTCGGTCGTTGTGTCCTTGGGCAAGACACTTCACCCGTTGCCTACTGGTGGTGGTCAGAGGGCCCGCTGGCGCCAGTGTCCGGCAGCCTCACCTCTGTCAGTGCGCCCCAGGGTGGCTGTGGCTACAATGTAGCTGCCATCACCAGTGTGTGAATGAGTGGATGGCTTTGGGGTCCTTAGGGACTAGTAAAGCGGTATACAAATACAGGCCATTTACCATTTGCCTTCACCGTATAAGCGAACATAAAAAAACAAATTGCTGATTCCAAGCGGTTCACATAGCATGCACTCACTGATTTATCATGGAACAATCTGATAACGTAATGCCTTTTAAAAAGAAGAAAACATTTATCCTTGAAAATTCATGTTCATTATTTGTATTATATCATTAAATATGCAAAGAATATATTTAACAAAAATCTGGTACAAACTAGAAAAAGAGAATGTTTGCCTTCAAAATAAAACGTTGTGCTTACCACTGCAATACATTTGAAAAGGTTTCAAATTTTTTACTTTGAATGTTATTGTGCTCCATTTCCAGTTTGTGTCAAACTTTCCACATGAACTACCACTAGCAAGTAGTTTTCTAATGTAGGATCTAAAGGATAGCTGAAAACTATAACTGAGAAATACCTTGTCTCTCTCTACAGACATCAGTGGAGAAACAGACCACAAGGACTGAGCTGAAACTCTTACCACTCTGTGGACAAGAAGAAGAACCAATAGCTGACTCATTTTCCACAAGGCTATCAGATCACAGCCATTTATTCAGCCACAGTCATTACCTTTCACTGCTGTGGTAAGTGCTAGTGGACTGCTATATCATATTGGGACACTGTAAATGTTGACCTAAATCCTCCAGAGCAGATTCTTTTTGACTTTTTTTTTGTCATCACATGACAAATTCCCCAATGCCTCGATGGAAAGTGTTCTTGAGCCAGTACCTGCGATGGTCCAGCACAGTCACTCAAGCCTTCGCCCTGTCCATCATCACATTTTGTGTCATATTTCCTCTGTGCTGCCATCGTCTGCTGTACTCTTACTACTTCATTAAGTCCATGTACCTCGATTCTATGAGCGAAGTGGTGCTGCGGGAAAGCCTAGATCGAGGTCAGGAGGCTCTGCACTTCTGGCAGAGCTCTTCAACTGCAGCAACGTCCAGATTCAACAACTTCACTCAACATCCTGAACTGCTGGTCACTGTGGTAACAGCCAGGCGGAAGGAGGCACGGGACTACCACTACCTGCTCCAGGTAATGCTGCAGCTGAGTAACATTGTGGGAAGCTGTGGGGAGCAGAAGTGCGCGGAGGTGCTGGTCTGTGATGTGGAGAGTGGCCCGCAGGAAAACCAAGATGCCAAGGTGCTGGAGAGCCACTTCAGGGTGGTCCGGCGTTCACCTCAGGAGCAGCAGAGCATACAGGAGCGAATTAATACCTTTGAAAAGGAGAAGAGGGATTATGTCTTTTGTCTCCGCAGAGGCTGGGAGCTGGTGAAGCCTAAAAATATTGTCGTTCTAGAAGATGATGCTTTGCCAAGAAATGACTTTTTCATTGTTATAAAGGATTTGTTGTCACGTAGGTTTGCTCTTCACACTCTTTACATCAAGCTATATCATCCTGAAAGGCTACAACGCTACTGGAACCCTGAGCCATACCGCATTCTGGAGTGGGTGGGGCTGGGATTGGTTGGCGCAACGGCTCTCCTCCTCAGCTTTCCTTACTGGAACCCTTGTTCTTTCTCGTTCACCCTGTCCGCTACCCATCTCCTCTTTTTCACTCTATACTTTATGACCGCTGCAGAGTTGTTGGGGCGGCATTACCTTCTAGAAGTCCGGAGAATTTCCCCACAGCTGTATGCCGTCTCGCCAGCTACCGAGTGCTGCACCCCAGCCATGTTGTTCCCTGGCAATGCCTCATTAAGGGTGGCTGAGTATCTAGACAGTTCATTCTGCTACAAAGGGCATGCTAAAGACATTGTTCTGTATCAAGTGGCCAGGACAGTCCCTGGGCAGAGGTCCCATAGTGTAGAACCCAACCTCATCAGTCACATTGGGGCTTATTCCTCAGTCAGAGCTAACCCATCCAGGCCCAAGCTCCTCTAACAGAAGAAGAAGAAGAACTTCTGACTGCAAGGTTCACTTTAATCTGGTTTCTCCTTCCTGGGTTTTGATTTTTTACCATCTTCTAGACTCTTTAGAAATCTTAACAAATTACTCAGTGAATGTTGGTTTGGTGATTTGCATTGAAAACTATCAAGGGATTAGATCGATATATTAGTAGATGTCTACGTTCCAGCTTGTAGACGCACATGCGTTTTTAGTTCTCCATCTCTCTGATATACATTTATTTTAATCCACCCTGCACAAATTGTGTAAAAGGTGGTGATGGTTTTTCTTCAGAAGAGGTTGAAAACCACACAAATTAATGCAGGAAAATAGCATGTCCTAAATTATTTTATATAGAAATGTTAGATGGCAGAAAATGTTACTTTTGACCCATACCTTGAAAGCCTCTGCCACTTCTTTATTGCCAAATCATCTAACCCACTCTCACTGAGCTGTGTGGGACCCTTCTGGGGAAAAAAAATGTAAACGGTTCTCTTCTTTGTTTACCTTTTTAAAAAAGAAGCCAGATGCTGCCAGAATGCCTGTTTTTCCTTTGTCTGTCCTTTGACTGTTAAAGGATGTATTCGTTTTTTATATACAATAATCACAGTAAAATAAAATGTAACTCCTTAGAGTAAGGAGAGACCAATTCACCAGACTATGCCTAAAGTTTCTAAAGTTAAGTTACAGTGGAACTGGTGTGTGAGAGCGATAGCTGATTTAGTCGCCTGTCGTGTTTACATATTTACATTAACCTTTTGCAAATATGAAAGTGGGTAGAGCCATTGGCTGTTGTACTCTTAGATTGAAATAGGTTTTAATATTGTATAAAAGCTAAACATATCCACGTATTTTGCCACCTGGGATTTTCCTCCAAAATGGTACGAGCATTCAGAAGTCAGCTCTAATTGCTGTTTGCTGCAGATTTTCTTTTCAGTTGTCTCACACTCGCTTTCTTTCTCTAGTTATGCCTGTGTGTGTATTTGCATGTGATGATGAAACATGAGCCCTGGCTCATGAAAGACTAATGTCTGAGGACGACATTCCTGGTTTGCGTGTGGATTTCTTTGTTTTAATTTAACAGGTTTAGTGATGTAACAGAATGTACACTAGTGGCTGTTCACTCACAATGAACAGTCTAAACTTTTGGTTTCAGCTCAGGCCTGCTCTTTGATTTGATTTGATATACCTTCATTAGTCCCACAAGGGGAAATTTCACAAGGCTGCCGACCTATTGCATGCAATGGTGGCGCCATCTTACCCTCCGACCATACATACATTACACAAAACATCACATGGGGAAGACGGGTCAGAGAGGTATAACAATGGAAAATGCACCACATGAGGAAAGATAAGGAGAAAAAAATAACTCCCCCCAGACTGAGCTCCAACAGGGAGATCAGTTTGAGAACAGAAAAAAACCCCACCTCTGCACATGAAAAAACTCTTAATACACCAAAGAAACACATGACAAGCAACAGGGGAGGGTAAAGGGTGAGAGACAGCCGAATTAGACAGCACATCCGGGCCTGCGTTCGCTGGTTTCCTTGATCACCGTCAGCATCGGATTTCTTAGTTACTGCTATTAACCTTTTGCATGTGGCTCCTATAAAGCTTACACTGATAAGAGCACATTTATCACTGAAGTGCACAGTACTTGTTGACACACTGCCCATGAGTTCATTCAGTAGACAGAAACGCTTTCTGTTTTGTAATCCAATGCTGAGCTGGTTGAGCAAACACTCCTTCCTGCTGATTCTGGAACAAAAACCGCCTGCTCTTCCTAAAAACACCGAAATTCTGTTTTACTGACTGGCTGCAAGCTCGTTAGAGAGTATCAAAGTGAATCTTGGCCAGAAACGGGAAAATGAGAAATTCGCCAAATGTACACATCACATCACATACATCACAAATTTGCCTTATTTTAATCTTCGTTTTTTGTTAGATTTTTTTTTTTTTCTAAATTTGAGTGAATGTTAGCAATTCATTAAGGACTGAAATATTAGAAAGCACAAAATGTCTTAATTATATTATTTTGTGTTGACAGGAGATAATTTATTTGGTAAAGGGCTAAGTGACTAACCGGATTTATCTACAAGCGTTATATTTTATTTGTGGCTGGTTTGAGTAAATGCCATTATCTATGATTACTGGTCTGATTTTTTCTTTACCTATAAAGAACACTTATTAATTAATTAATACACACCACACACATTTAGAACATAAATTAAAATATGGCAGAATATCAGTTTTAAATAAAAGAAAATCATTAAAATCCAATCATTGATTTGGAAAAATTATTAATATTTTGTTTAAAAGAAGATAGATGTTCACTTTAGCTGTGGCTGTACAAGAGAAGTTATCAGAGCTGACTGCTTCGGTTTTTATTTGGGTTATTTGGCTTTCTCATATATACACTGGATGTATTTCATTTCTAAATCATCAATATTGATGTGACTATTCACTGTCATAAATATTTAATTTGAGTTAAAATTGTGTGAGATTTAAAGGATTTTCTCTTTAATGCTTCTCTTCTGTATGGATGTTGGTCAGAATTATTGAATGACCTGAACTGAGTGATACATTTAACTACTTCTGCTGTTTGTTTTTTGTTTTCAAGCACTGATATTTTTACTCTAGTAAGCTGAAAAATTGTATTTCAATTTTCACTTCTGATTTGGATTTTCACATGTCTTGTTTTCACTGTGATTCTTTTACTGATTTTACAATTAATACAATAAATCTTTTTTGAGTTACTTGTCTCTCTGGGTGTTTGTATTCAAGCACCATCTTTGTTACTGTTCAGGATAAACCCAATAAGGTGCTGGATGGGGTTTTAAAGATGGGGAGTTCTGGACTTCATTGCACACGGTGAGACAAACATTGAAGCTGAACCATCCAAGCTGTTGCCATGAGCCAGGTGCTTAGCTGAGCTTTGGTGTCCCCGAGATTAGCAGTGTCCTTCAGAGAGCTCTCATAATTCTTCCCAAAACACCGGATCCCTTGTTCTTGGGTTAGAATCTCTGACCTTTGGATGCTGAAGGTGTTTTTTGTCAGATTCATCAATTGGATTGATGAAGTCATCATGATTACATCGTCCATGAACTCTCGGCAGGCAGGATGTCTTGTGCTGTCATCTGATGTCACCTCTGCACTGCGTCCCTCCACCTCTAGCAGTGGTGATGAACAAAAACAGTGTCCATGCCATTTAGTGGGGTTCTTTCCTTATCACTCGCCTTCAGCCACCTTTTCTTGAGCGTTCATAGTTTTTCCTGTACTTCCCTTTATCCTGTGATCGGTTGCTGGTGTCTGATTAAAGCGTTTAAACTCCAGGTCATCCAAACTTTCAATTTCATCCCCTCTCTCTGTGCTCTGAACAAAATGAGCTGAGAGGTCTGGAGCACTGTGGTGTGCCTCCTGGCTCTGGTCCTCTGCTGAGCATAGCTAATATACTGCTCAGGCATAACAATCATTGCTTTGTCTTACTGCCTTACTTTATTCACACCCTCTCTTAACACGCACAAGTAACAAGCACAAAGAAATTAAAGACAAATAGGAAAAAAGAAGAAAATATAATAATGGATAGAGTACAAATAGAAATACAAATATACAAATCAACAATCTCCTTGTGTTTTGTGTGTGAGTGAGTGAGAGAGATGATGTGTATGTATGAGAGCTGGGCCATCCGCATCCCCCAAGAGTACCAAAGACCTGAAGCCACACATCTTGACAAATTGTCTCCACCTCAGCAGGAGAAGGAGGGAGACCCAAGATGAAATGCCCAAAGGTCGATAATCACAGAGAATCAGAGGCAATGAAGAAGAGCTAGATCTCAGACTCTGCAGGCATCAGTTATCATGACAGCACAGTTGGAAAAATACTGAACAAGCCCCATGCAACAAGTACGTCATGCAAGGAAGGGTTGCAAAGAGAAAGCCTCTTTTTTTCTAATGCAGCAAGAGTACTGTGTTACGACCCCCTCTGCTAGGCGTCAGGGGAGGAGTAACGTACACAAGCCCCCCCACACAAAACTGAGTAAAGTAAAAGGTTTTAATGTCAAACTTTAAACAGAAAACCGACAGGGCTGTTCAACAGACCACTGGGCATATAGTTATTACATAAAGAACAAACGAAACAGTCAGGCGTAAAAGCTAAGGGTCAACTAAAGCAGGCACACAAAATAAAAGCTAAGGGTAACTAAGGCAAGCCAGGATCACAAAACTCTAATGAAACTAAGTTGAGCTGTATATCAGGTTTAAACAAAGAGCAACACAGCAAACAGGTTTAACATGCAAAGCAGACGAGGAGGCCACTGCATGTTCACTTCAGAGCAGCAGTTTCCCCCCTAGTGTGAAGGATCTTCAGCCTTTTTATACTCCCAGGTGCAGACAATCAGCCAGTCAATTGGTCATGGAGTGGTCATGGGATCTCCAGGCAGCCAATCGTCCGCGAGGTCTGGCACACTTAGATTTGCATAAGGGGTAGTCTCACTCTCTCCAAGGCCCAGGGCCGTAACACCCCTCCCCTTAAAATACAAGACTACGTTTTGTATACACAGATTTCAATATTCATGACAGACAACAAAACAAGTCATACTCACAACCGGGAGAGGCCATCAGCTAGTACAGTTTCTGATCCTTTTATATGCCGAATCTCCAAATTGTACTCTTGTAGCAGCAAGGCCCATCGCATGAGCCGTTGATTGTGGTTAAACATTCGGGCAAGAAATACAAGTGGATTATGATCAGTGTACGCTACAATGTGCCAGACCCCAAGTACACATGGAAGTGCTGAAGAGCTAGCAACAGGGCCAATGTCTCCTTTTCAATGGTGGAGTAACTTAACAGATGCTGATTAAATTTGCAGTGGAAATAACAAATGGGGTGGTCCAATCCCTGCAAGTCTTTTTGCAACAGTACTGCTCCAGCCCCAACAGCACTGGCGTCAATTTCTAACTTGCATGGTTGCATCAAGTCGGGTGCAGTTAACACAGAAGTGTGGCATAGCAGGGATTTTGTACTTTTAAGGTAACCAAGTAAAAATAAGTAAGTGAGTAAAATAAGTAAGACAAGTACTTTATTACTTACTCTGAGGTGTCTTTTTAGAGAAGCCGTATCATAAGTGCGTTTCGTTTTTCTTTGTGAAACGGCAATGAGCTGCTTAGCCAGAGCATTGGCCTGACCCCAGTCCACACTTCCTGCACCAGGTGGGTACTATTGACACATTAGCACATTTTGCTCTATGGAATAGGCTTGTTGCTCATGGTTGGCTTGCTCAGCACTTACCACACGCTTAAAACATGGCTTTAATGATTCGCCAGCTATCTGAGCTGTCGACAGGTTTTCTCTGGTCAAAGGCAGTGGAATATCTTTTACAGATGGACCAGGCTCCTCAGGATTCACCAAGTCTGGGGAAGACAAAACATTGTTGTCGTCAGGTAACGCGGCACCCTCCTCAGAAAATGAGGTCATCAACACAGAATCAGCGCGGGTAACGTCACCATCTTTACAGGCTTGGGCACGAGTAACCACACAGGCTGGGTACAGCTTTAGGGTCACAGAAACATCTGGGGCATCACAACTGAGGGGCTTATCCAGCACCTCCAGACTAGGACGCACTAATCCGCCCGCATTATAATTTCCTAGCAACATGGCCACCCCCTCTATGGGTAAGGTTGGGCATACTGCGATGGGGAAAAATCCCGTAACGAGTTCTGACTTGATATAGACCTGGTGAACGGGTCTGGGAGCATAACCCATCTCTATTCCACGCAGCACAACATTAAATCCGCACGCACTGTCTGCTGAGAAAGGTAAAGCACTAGAAAGGATTAAGGTCTGAGACCCTCCTGTCTCTCAGTATGCGCACCGATTTTAGATCAGTGAATTTATCAGTTAGCGATACAAAACCATCAAAGATAAATGGATCAACAAGGGTCTGGCACCTTACCACCACAATCAAGCACCTCAGGATGGAACGCTGCTTTCACAAAGGCAACACCTTTGGGTTGCTGAGAATTCACTGTTTTGCGTTTCAGGGCCAAACAGTCCGCAATGACATGTCCCGGTTTATGACAGTAGAAACACTCTCGACTCTCTTTAGAGCCCAAGGGTTTAACAGTGCGAGCCTGCTGCACAGCACTAAACTGTGACTTCTCTTTAACCAGAAAAGAGGACTTATGGGTGAGCACATACTCGTCTGCGAGAACTCCTGCAGTCGCTAAAGTGGTTACTTTCTGTTCATTCAGGTATAACACTATACTCTCTGGAAGACACTTTTTAAAGTCTTCCAGCAACATCAATTCACACAATGAATCATAATCACTGGCTTTTGACGCAGAGCACCACTTGTCAAAGAGGATACCTTTTTCCCTGGCAAACTCCACATACGTTTGGGAGGGAAGTTTCCTCTGTAGCCGAAATTTCTGCCTGTATGCTTCTGGAACCAATTCATATGCTTGCAACACAGCTGATTTAACACAAGAATACTCCAAACTGTCTTTTAAGGGAAGCGCAGCTACCACCTCTTGGGCTTTTCCAGTCAGTTTACACTGTAATAAAAGGGGCCAGATCTCACTAGGCCACTGCAAAGCACCAGCAATGCGCTCAAATGCTGCAAAATAAGAATCCACCTCAGCCTCTTTAGAAGCAGGCACTAAAGAAATGCACTTACTAATATCAAAAGGAGAAGCGGACGAGGAGGTGGAACCGGAATTGTCAGCAGAGACAGATGAGGCTTGAGACTGAGCCTCCAGCTCAAGCTTTCGCAGCCTAACAGCTTTATCTGCCTGTATCTCCAGCAGAGATGGGCAGTAACGCGTAACGTGTTACTGTAATCTGATTACTTTTTTCAGTAACGAGTAAAGTAAGGGATTACTATTGCAAAAACGGTAATTAGATTACCGTTACTTTCCCGTAGGAACGCTGCGTTACTGCGTTACTAAAACCGTGATTTTTTTGCGAGAATGTCTCATGACAGTGACGTAAGCGAGTGCGACGTTCGTGACAACAGCTGTGTGCAGATCAACAATGGATCATATATCGAGTGCAGAGAGAGTATGAGCGTGCAGCGTTTAAAGCGTGGAAGTACTGACCTTACTTTGAGTTTGATTCCATAAAAAGTGACAAAAACATTAGTGTCCGCTGTGCGTGGGAAGAAAACTTCTTTTTACAGCGAAAAAACCCCTAAACTTCCAACAAGCACCGAGTAGCTACGACGTAATGGGAAACTCACAGAGAAACTCGCGGATTCTTCCACTGACCGCGCGGCACACCTGCACCAGGGTAAACCTCCGCCTACCCACTCCTGCTTTACAGGTGAAAATAGAGCAACAGGACCGCTGAGTCTTTGACTTTATTTATTTTCTGCTGTGTTTTACTTGCATCTATTTGAAAGAGTGAGTGTAAACACACAAAAAAAATATTTTATGTGCTGGAATGTGCAGAAAATAGGTTTAAATGTTAAACAATTTCTTCCAGTCAGAGAATGTTGCAATAATTAAATTTTTGCTTGATGCATAAAGTTAAAAGATTAAAACTAATAAAACAAGTTTTAAAAAGAGACTTTTCCATTTGATTACATTTTGTATGATGGATTATGCAGAAAAAGTAGAATTGGGCTGAAAGATCTATCACTTTATCACCTGTTCAGGTTGTAAATCGTGTTTTTAAAAAGTAACTAAGTAACTAAGTAATTAATTACTTTTGAAAATAAGTAATCAGTAAAGTAACAGGATTACTTTTTCAGGGAGTAATCGGTAATTAGTTACTGATTACTTTTTTCAAGTAACTTGACCAACACTGATCTCCAGCCTCCTTATTTCGAGCTGAACCCGCCTGTTCTGGGCCTTCTCCTCAGCCTCCAATTGGAGACGTGCCAGCCGCACCTTCAGCCGGGCCCCGTCCCGTGCTTCTGAACTTCCAGAGGAAAGGGGATCATAGCGAGGGAGCGTGCGCGGCGTCTTCCCCCGCTCATCTCCCACACTGTCATGACCCGTACCATCTTTATGGTCCCCCTCAAATGAGGAAGTTTGACTAGGCTCACCAGAGACCAGAGACCACAGGCACTTCAGGCAGATCAGGGACTTGCATTAGACCAGCCTCCACCAACTCGTCTGCTACCCGCTTTTTCAGGTCACTCTTACGGAGTGTTTTAGAGACCTGTAGCTTAAGGTGTTCTGCAATTTGCAGCAATTCGCCATTGTTTGCACTGTGTGTGACTGAGAGAGAGGGCGTTATGACTCTCACTGGGAAGGGTGACTTGTGTGTTGTGTAGCGACAGAATTTGGCTACTGGCACTGAATTTGGTACCAGTAGGATTAGCTTTTTCTTGTTACTGTTAATCTCCTTTATACTTTTTCCTTCCTCTCAGAAAGTATTTTATCTTCAGGTTGAAGATTGTTTTGTTCTAGTTATAATTAGTTGATACTGTTATAATAACCACCGTTATCTGTTTATGTTGACTCTGAATTCTGACTCCTTCTTCGAATCCTGTTATTTATTTATTTGCAAAGTATACATTACCCTCTCATCCCTTAGACCTAGAATGATTGAGTCTGGAAACTTTGTGGCACCATCATCTGTGAAGAGAACCACCAGTGGCAGATCTCCCAGTTCTGACGTTATCAGTGAAATGCTAAAGCCGCTTGGCTGTAAGCACAGGCTCCACTAGTTAATCTCAGGCAACCCTCATGGAGCATGTTTGGTCAGAAACATGCATGACTGTTGGAGGTCATTTTGTCGGGGTCTAGTGGTACTCCTATTCTTCCTTGCATAAAGCAGCAAATAATGGTCCTACTGCTGGGTTGAAAACCTGGACAGTCTGAGGGGCAAGTTCACAGTGCTGGGTGAACTGAAACATAATATCCCAGAGGTGTTTTGTTGGCTGTAGGTCAGGTATTAATTCCTTCATTATCCAGAAGCTCCCTGCATACTCTTGCCGCAGGCATTGATGTGTAACAGGAGGACCCTCTGCAGCACTGATGTGTCTGACAATGGGTCCAAGGATTTAATCCAGACACCTAATGGCAGTCAGGGTGCCATTGTTCAGCATTTATAGGTCTGTGCATGCCTCCATAAATATGTCCCCCTAAATTGCATAACATTGTCCATGACTTCTCCAGACCCTTTGATCTTCTGTGACATGGCGAACAATGAAAAGCACAGGGCGCCAGTGGACTTGGGCTCTCAGACCACCCTCATGAAGTTTGTTTCTGATTGTTCAGTGACTTTCACAAGCAAGAAATCAGATTACTTTGACACTCTGGTGTATCACAAAAACACATGCCTCAGACCAGAAAGCTGGAATGTAAATTGAGTCTTACTAACCTTCACATGACCCGGAAAACTAGTTTGCTTCTCATAAACAAACAAAGCATGTCTTGCTTGGAGGAGGGCCTGGTGTAGACCCAGGACACACCGGCTTACTGCTTACCGACTGGTCATGGATCAGCAATTGACCAAAAATGATTGCATCAGTCAATGAGTTTAATCAGTTATATTAACCCCCCCCCCCCAAAAAAAAACGAAAAACAAAAACAAACATAGATGTGTCATTGCATATGCTCTGTAGTTTGCATTGTAAAGGTATTTTGCTATAAAATGGTCAATGTAATTCAACAGAGGACCAATTAGTTGGCTGATGGGATGAACATAAGACTCTTAAAGTACACAGGTTTTTGCTTTCCTTTTTAAAACAAAAAAACATACAATATCTGTATATATTATCTTTAATTTCAATGTTTAGTCTAGTCTTTAGCTGAAGGCTGAAACAGAACCTTTTTTGTCTGATTGACTAACTTAACAACCCTTTCATACTCTCTCTCGCTCTCTCTCTCTCTCTCTCTCTCTCTCTCTCTCTCTCTCTCTCTCACACACACACACACACACACACACACACACACACACACAAACACACACACACACACACACAACACACCAACACACACACACACACACACACATGCAATTGCAGGGCTAGCAGATTAGGGTTCATAGAAAAGGGAAGAGTAAAAGGCAGGTTCAGAGTGGCGGCTGCGGTAGCGAAGAGTGATGTCATTGATCATGTGCTTTCTTCTAATGTGAGGTGGTGGAGTAGAGTCACTTTCTAACAATCTTCGGTGGCACCAGTTTATCACCATCTCCCTAACCAAAAAACCTGGAGACAGCGAGACGGTCAGACAGGAAAAAAGGCAGTCACAGATGCAGACACGAAGACAAGGAGACACGTACCCAGTGACCTCTTGCTGACCACACTCCCGCTGACCAATGGGACTACCAAACCAAACTTGCTGGTGGTGTTTTCACTGACATGGATTCGGTAGAGTCCAGTTTTCAGAGGATGTATAAAAATCAGCTGGATTGTGGATATACTAACAGATTGATGGACAAAAGTGTGTTTGCACATTTTAAGATTTTTCATAGTCTTAAAGCGTGAGAATGAATGAGAGTTTTACCTCATCTCTGTTTGTGACCTGGTATGTGACAGGAGACCAGACACAGGGAAATTCTCTGAAACACAAAAACACATTTATCCTCCATTCACGGCATAGACAGATTAGATCCAGATCACCTACATTAATAGTTAATCTGCCACAGGCCAGGCCATTAAGATTCCAGAGCCTGTGTTTAAACATTTAGTGAACTGTGTGAGTAGTATAACACTTTGTCTTTGAGCTGGCCTGATCACTCTATGTGTCTCAGTCTCTTCAGCAAACTCTTCTGAATTTAAGACATCTCTCACTGGTAGTCTCTTTGTCTATGTGATCTGTAATGTCACCATGGACTTTAAATTTGCACAGAGCAAGCATGAACTTCTGTTTTCAGAAAAATGAATCATAGTTACCAATGTCCTCGAACCGTTCGACCCAGACTATCATCGAGTTGCATTCAGAGCTGTTACATGGCATCATTGCTGGATAACTCTGCACAGACATGAAAGATCAAGAGACAAGTAAGAAACGAGTACGTAAGATACAAATTAGAGGAACAAGGAAAACAGTCTTTTATTTTGAAAGTCCATACATTGGATTTAGAGTGATGTGGTAGGTTGAGTGGTGACTCAGCAGGTGGGAACAACACCTCTGAACTCTTTGACGAGCCATCTAGTTCAAAGAAAACAAAATAGGTCAAATAAAATGTATTCATACAAAATTTATAAATTACTCACAACCTTATATGGTGACATGCATTCTTAAAATCATAGTAAATGTTAGATTTCACACTATTATGTTTTAGCAGAAATATTCAATATTTAATGTAAATATTAATTCAAAAGTTTCACTTATGAGTGATTTTCTGTTTTATTGACACTCAGATTTGAAGATTGGGCGAGTCATAGGTGAAGCTCTTTCTTGTTCCCAACTAGATCACATCAGGTTTAGCCATGTTTCAGTGTTTCATGTTCTTTGAATCATCTTATTTTTAACAACTTTGCTTAATGTGGTTTCATTATTACATGAGTAATTACAGGAGTGTTGATTTGAATACATAAAACCAAAAACCAAAATGAAGACATAAAACTTGCATCTCAAACACTAACATGCTTCCTCAAGTCACACACCACACAAACCCTCTGGGTCAGAAGCTTGGATTAAGTGTTTCAGTAATGTACATTATGTGTTACCATGACTGTGTAGCAGTGATGGGACAATGAAGGTGAGCTCTGTCAGACTGTCTGTGGACATCAGGATGAACCGCTTCCCGTCAAACACACTCCCTCCGCTGTCACCCAGCACAGAAGAAAATTCTGGTAGAAAGAAAATAACCAATCTGCATCAGCAAGAAAAGCCTTAAGAGTGTTCTGTGAATGGCCCAATCAGCAACACATACCGGATCTGCTAGTGCTGACCCTGCCCACCTGTCCCACCTCCACCGGCCAACCAAGAGATGACAGGAAGTCAAGGAAGTGTGAATGGACATTGCAGGCCGACTCCACATTCTTCAGGATCTATACACAAACAGATAATAAAATTAACACAACAAGAGCAACATTTTCAAAAAACATTACAACAATTCGCAAATAATTGTATCTAGAACCAACAGTGTGTCATTGTCCACACAAAATGACACTGAAAGAGAAGAAAACAACCTTAACCGATCTAAAACTATATACAAAATATATTTAATTGAAACAAACGTTGAACACAGTCAGCTGCTCATTTAAAACTCTATTTAGGTTGCCTCAGCCTCTGTCCTCTGTCCTGCTCCCATGTAGAAGATAAAGGTGGAATCGTAGATTCTTGATGGCTGCTGGTCCAAATTTCTCAGGCTGTCAAAGAAACCAGGAAGAGATGAGTCGAGCACCACAAGCGGAGCTGGAACACCACTGATACCTGGATCCTACAGAGAGAGACACACAGATAAGCACACTTACACTTGTAAATACAATCAGGTACATAAGTGTTTGGACAGTGACGACATTTTGCCAATTATGCCTCTGTATACCACCACCTGATTTTAAATCAAACAATTAACATGGTATTGAAGTGCAGACATTCAGCTTTAAGTCAAAAGTATTACATCAACTGTTTAGCAATTACAGCCATTTTTATACATCATATCGTCAGAGGCTCAAAAGTAATTTTACTTAAGTTACATTTTATTTATATAGTGCCAAATTGCAACAACAGTTGCCTCAAGACGCTTTATATTGTAAGGTAAAGGCCCACAGTAAGGCAGTGAAGACCCCAACAACCAGGCGACCGCCTATGAGCACCTCTTTACCTTTACACTCTCAGGTGTCAGCAGGCCCAAGTGGGACAGGAACAGTCTTGCCGCCTGGAAATGGATGACAGGTGGAGGAGGTTTACAGGTCATCGGGACAGCCGAACGACTGCTAGCTTGTGGTCGAGCCTCGACTTGCTGCTGTCTCTTTAAAGCTGTTCGCAGATGTTGTAGTTGCTGCTGCACCTGGCCAGTAAAAGGTTACACCTGGAATTACACTGTAATTACAACTGTCACACCTAACCAGTTCAATGTACTCAGGAAATAGTTTCAGTAATTGGCTTAACTATACCTAACAACCACAATCATCAGTCCAGATTTTCTCAGTCTCTATATGACTGCATCATCATATAAAGTAACCAGTCAATCAACGTGTTTAGAAGAACATACCAAGTTTTAAGGAGAGAAAAAATTAATTACTGAGGAGCTGACGGGTCATAAACAGCGAAAAAAAAAAAGACTGTCATCATCTATAACTGATAATTCGTTTTAAAGAAGGAGCATATACTAATATACTGGGTTTCATCCAACTTGGTTCTTACCTCCTCAGTAATGGTCTCATGCAGAGCTGGAATACTATGATCTGCTTTAACTGATGGAACTGTATCAAAACTTTCAGAAAGCAGCTGCTGTTTGATAACAGTTTGTATTCTGGCATCTTCCTGGGCCATGCTGTGCTGTTCTGGTATCAGAGGTTCCTGAAAACAATCATCAGGTAAGAGAGAGAAGAAATGACTGACCTAACCTGAAAAAAGTACTACAAAATATGACTTCACAAACTAATGGAAGACATCTAAGTGGCTGCGTACATCTTTTGTATAATCTATTGTAAGCTATGATAAAGTCCTCTGAAGGAATGCACAACATATACTGAATCATACTGCATCAGCTTGGAAGTGGCCACCTGTGTGTCAGCTTGTCCCTCGTGAGGCTTTGGACAAAGCTCTAGACTCCAGGTGTGGCATCCTGACGCTCCCCTGGTCACCATGATGAGTGATGGATACTGTGCTGCATTCACCATTGAAAAGCAAAAACACAATCGAAACTATCAACGGGCAACTTTGAACCTCCCAAAGATTAGTTTTATGTGGAACAGTAGAAGCTGAAATCTAAAATATCTATTAAATATTACAGTATGTGTCGAGTACTGCCTGCGTTCCTGTTGTGCCAGGATCAGTGTGAGTATGTGATGTGATAAGCCTGTGAATGCTGGAAAGATTAAAGGTTTCTACAGTGACTCTAGTAATACCAGACACATGTGGCAGGGGATTCAGGCAGTAGCAGATTATAAGGCTGTGTGACAACAACACCTTCTTAATGAACATTCTTAATGAGCACCCCTGTAATAAAAGCCATCCTTCACTTTGATGAGAAAGTAGTAAATCTCGCCGTGGCTGTAAAAACCTGAGGAGAGTGAAAATAAAGAAGGCAGCAGGCTGCAACAACATTTTGGGACAGGTACTCCCAGAATGTTGTTTGTCAGCTCAGCATTCAAAACAACCATCTCCCACAGCCACTTACACCCTCATCAACAGACTGCAGTCAGTGGGGAGTAGGTAACAGGATCTCCATCTTTCTGTTCCATGACTGTATCTTTAGGCCAGTTCAGTTTCATGTCTGGAATGATGCATGTACACTGGGTTTCTGCTGCTATTGTTGCTGTGCAATATATTTATTTCCTGTACAGTTTTCCTTAATAATGTAAATAGAAAAACATTAGCTTCTATTCTTTTGTGTACACATCCCAGATTCCTTTTTATCAGTTTCACAATTAGTTGTATCAGGACTCACCCTGTTCACGTCCCAGTGTTTGCTCCAAAAAGGCTAGGATCGTGGAGCTTTCCACCACAAAATATCTGAACTTCTCAAGACTGCTGTCACTCTGACAGGAAGAACGAACCAGAACATCCTCATTGAGGATACCACTGACGAAAGGGAATGCCTCTGAAACCTGCATAACACTGAGACAAATACAGACCACATCCTTAAAGCTAGAGATGCCCCAGTCTGATAGTTGGATAGGATGTTTGGTGGTAACAAACCAAGCTACAGCTCATCCATTCAGTATGTTTACCATGGAGCAGGTCAGCAGTTGTACGCTATGTTGCCAAAAGTTTTTGCTCATCTGCCTTCACACGCATGTGAACCTGAGTTACATGCCATGTCGGCACACCCTTTGCTTCGTCTGGAAAGTTTTCCATAAGGTGTGTTTATGGGAATTTTTGACCATTTTTCCAGATGCACATTTGTGAGGTAAGACACTGTTAATTGACAAGCCTGGCTTGTAGTCTCTCCTCCAATTCGTCCAAAAGGTGTTCTGTTGTGTTAAGGTCAGGACTCTGTGGGTAGGGTCTTGACATTACAATGTAAAGAACCTTGAGGAAACTGTTGTTCTGATTTGGTGCTGTATAAATAATATTTAATTGATTGTATAGAGCACTGGTGCACAAAGGAATTAGAGGAAACCAACAGCAAAGTGGTTTTGAGATGTTTCACTATAGTTACACAGGGCTTTTCTTTTGATAGTTTGCAGTAACTTTAATTTGACTACAAACCCTGATGACTAAAAGGCTGTAAAGATGACAATGCTCTTTCTTTCTGTGTCATTTCATCTCAAATCAAATCACCTCTTTCTGTGATTTCTGTGAAATTTTAGCTTCACATATTAAAATACTTCTCTTGATATTGTTTGTTTTTAAAGAGGCCCATTCACCTACTTTTTGGGAGACAATGTTTTAACATGAATATCCTAAAACATTTAAGGTTAAAAGCCAAAAAGTTTGGACCAAATCTTTTAGCATGGCTGATTTGAAATACAAAAAACAAAAAAAAGAGGCAGTACTGTAAAGTCCCACATTACAATAAAAAATAGAACGTGAGTTCTGTAAAAAACAAACAAACCCAAAGAAACACCCCCCCCCCCTCCTTTTTTTACCGAAATAATTTGTACAAACGATTTTTAAAAAAGGATTAATTAGCGCATTTCATAGTTTTGCAAGACCAAGTTTGGCCACATTTCCGTGATCAGTTATTTAATACAGCACCCTACACCCTACCCCTAACCCCCTAATACTAACACTAATACCATGGCACAACCAAGCATGGATCAGGCTATATAAATAAAACTGAATTGAACTCAATATGACTGAACTTGTAGTAAAATAACGCATTGTTGCCAGCTTCATGAACATTATTTGACTCATTTGTCTCCATTGCATCTGTGTCATGTGTGTGAAGAGCAATAAAAGGAGATTCACTCAGACTGAACGTATAGCCAGGATCAGAAAGCTTTCTACGATGAAATGTTTGAACAATAACCGTTTTTGGAGCTGACAGTCTTATACCACATATACCACACCTTTGATGAACAGTAACAGATTTTTGAAATGACATAAATCCTCGAAGCAATTCATGTCAAAATTCCATTTTTGTTCCTGTTGCTTGTTAAGAAGCAACCAAAATGCATGATATGCATAAGTCAGATCTTATATGCAAAACGATTGGTTTCTATAATCTCTACAATCTTAATGTTATTGTTACTGTGATGCTCACCAGCTAAGTGTGGCCTCAGCTGCCTCCTTCACCCTCAGAGAGGCTGGGTTTTGGTCTTTCTCCTCTTTACATCTCACTTTTTGTTCCTGTCTAGACTTACTGCCTGAAATCCCGAGTTCCACGATCTCCAGGACCTCCAACAAACACTCCTGAATAAAGTCAAATAAAACACACACTAAATAAAGCGCATGGACGTTCACCTGCTGGTCAGTCATCTGGCAGTTAGATATCTCTTTGATACATAGTGATTAGTTGGTCTGGTCAGTTACCTTGTGGCCAAGCAGTGTGGGATGTTGTGTTAACCAGACACTGAGACACTGGAAGGCAGCAACAATGATGGAGTGCAGATCTCTGGAGTGAAGAGGAGGAGGACGACTGCACTGAAAAACAATGCAGGTGCAGACTGAACTGACTACTCGCATCCTCTCTGACTCCTCCACTCGCACTTCCACCTGCAGGGGGATAGGTACAGGATCATAGTGGAAGACTGCCAATACTGAGTTTCCCTGTATAATTTTGAGAGATCAAGAGCTTCACATGTAAAGGATGCCTGTAATAATTTGGTTCAGTATAAATAACATTGATTTAAATGTAAGGTTTTCTTGTTGGCTATGTTATTTACCAAGTTTGAAAAATTAGACTCTTATAAATGTCTGGGTTTTGTATTAAAACAAACCATTAGAATCTTGAATCAGATTAGAAGTTTTTTGGAACTGCCAGACACATCTGTACAGACGCCAATATGTTTTAATCATGATTTTATGCCTCCTTGGCAAGATAAGACTTATCATGACTGGAGAGAAAAGGGTTTAGTGTCTATTAAGGATATGTATATTGATGATACATTTTCTTCATTTGGTCAACTAAAAGGGAAATATAATCTGCCACATTCACACTTTTATAGATAACTGCAGGTCAGACATTACATCCAATCCAAGTTTAAAGATTTTGCAACTCTACCGTCGGAGCACAGGATCTACGAAATACTCAAGAGCCAACCTGATTCCAGACAGCTTATCACAAAAATTGTACAGTTACTTGGTGACTCTATTGTAGTGCATACCGTTGGGATCAGGCAGGCTTGGGAAAAAGAATTGGGGATAAATGTGCCTGACTCTATGTGGAGTAAGTGTCTGTCTAAAATCCATTCCTTCTCCATAAACAGCCGACACCAATTAATTCAATTTAAAATCCTCCACCGGTTACACTATTCTAAGGTCAGACTGCACAAGATTTCTCCTTCTATCTCCCCCATGTGTAACAGGTGTAGACGGGCAGAAGGTACATTGTTCCATTACTTTTGGTCTTGTCCCTCATTAACAGAGTTTTGGTTTAAAATATTTGACTGGTACTCCAAGGCATATATGAAACCTCTACAGCCTGAACCTGAACTCGTAATTTTTGGATGTTCTCCATCGTCAGAGCTACTCCCGGTTAAAGTGCAGGGGCCACTGGAACTAGGTTTGATTGTTGCCAAGAGATGAATCCTGAGGGAATGGAAGTCCCCCACTCCTCCTTCCTTTCAGTTGTGGGTAACAGACATGATGTCCATAATACAGATGCAACCCCTTTTTGGAACACTTTGCAAGAGCCAGATTGGGCTACACTCTGTAAACTCTCATCAACTTCAGCTTTTTGTATTCTTCTTGTATTGTGAAGTGCAAGTTTGTTTGCATTAATTGTTTTTTCTGTATGCATCTGAGCCTGTCTGTGGTTGTCTTTGTTTGTTCTGGGTTTGTTTTTGTTTTATATTTTGAAAAT
>NW_024582664.1:354034-358272 GCF_018398535.1 Haplochromis burtoni
TGTGTGTGTGTGTGTGTGTGTGTGTGTGTCTCCACCTTGGCCAATCCTCCCAGTACTTCCAGGGCAGACAGACAAACTGCTGAATCATTCCTCCACTGAGACGTCAGACGCTGAGTGAGCAAACGTAGAGATTGAACCCACAAAACTGCCACTGCATCTGATTGGACGCACATTACTGCAGTTAGATTCTTCAGATATGAGGGATTGATCATATAAACCAAATTTAACTGAACTGATTTGTAATTACTCGATCCTCTGGTCCATTGGTTTGAACTGGTCTGACTTGCTCCCAAAGCCTGTTTGAGTTTACTGGTCCCAGTAAGCAGGGGCTCAGTTTCCTGAAAGCAAAAGCAAAAAACTGTTTTTGTCTCATAAAATGAAGGCAAATGTAAGTACATATCCCTAGATATCAGTAAACTCACTTGTTGAGTTCGTCCTGCGGGCTCTAACACAGCTGAATCCTGAATCAGATTCAACATGGCCGCTATACAAACACCAGATCAGAAGTGATTACAATGGAAAAATCTTTCACATCAAACACTCAGATATGAACTTCTGTTAACTGGCTCAAAAACTGACCCCGGGACCAATAATTGGAAAAGAATCAGTAACTAACCCAGGAGGAGCTGTATGTTACAGGTGTCTGCCTCTGTCTGCAGAGCTCCAATCAGGACACTGATAAGGCGTGGCTTCAGCAACAGGAGGGTACCTGTTGCAGCATCAGCGCTTAACTTCCTATCCTGTAACTCCTAAGCAGCAAAGTGAACACTACTGCTACAGTGATCCGGCTCAGCTCTGCTCAGGCAAGGGTACGTTTTTAAGCAAGTGCATGATAAGTTACCTCTAACTGGACTGATCCAAAGTGCATAGGGATGGGCAGCAGGGAAAGCAGGACTAGGATGGAGGCTCGCCTTAAATCCACCGGAGTGACAAAATTCTTAAACTTCAGTAGCTCTCTGAGTGAGAGAGAGTATGAGAGAAGCCTTTAGTTTAGTAATATTTACCGTTGTTGAGATTCAGGTGAACAACAAAATCCAACAGCCCGAAATCCTGGTAGGTAATAGCATCTATCAGCATCCATGAGCTCATGAATCAGCCTCCAATCAACTTGCCAAATTTCATAGATGAATTTTACCAATTGACAATTCCAATTTTAAGTTGTTCTGGGCTGAAAGATGCTTTACAACCCATTCTTCCTCCGTTTCATTCTGTCTGGCTGAGTTAACGTCTAACATTACTAATGTCAGCTTTATTCTGCTATTTAAAAAAAAACTAAAATAAACTTTTCTCATTGAACAATTACAGTATTTGCAGTACTTGCACCTGTCAAGCAGCACATTTTCCAGAGCTGAGATAAAGGGAGGTAGCAGTATGTTGACTCCTCTTAGGTCACAGCAGAACAGAGAGGTGGAGTTCAGCAGAATGGAGGCCAGAACAGGGGAACTGGCCTTCTCTGACACTTGAAGACCCTGTATCAAAACCAGGTAGAACCTTGCAGAAAAAGAGATGGAGAACCATAATCATTACACTGCTCAAAGATGGGTGGATAGCTCTGAACAGGTGAACCGGCAGGTACCTGGACAGGTAGACAGACAGAATTTCCTCTGCCGTCTTCCTGCAGCTGAAGATCCTGCAAAGTGTCCCGCAAGCCTCAGCTCGACCTGCCGCCCATCCATTTGACATCACAGCAACATCATCCTGCCCAGCTAGAGAAGACAGTTCAGTAAGTAAGATATGGAAGCACAGCAAGAGTACACAAGGAATACAAGAACTACTGTACTGTGCCTACTATGTGTACGTGTAGTATGTGTTTTGCGTAAACAATACTGCAGAGACAAACCAGAGTCTCTGCTGATTAGTGCAGCATCAAACAGCCAGCAACCAAACAGATGTAGAAGGTGGTCCACATTACACCTGAGGGGTGAGGGAGAGGGTCTGAGAGACGAACAAAACAGGGAGGAGAAGGAAGGAAGCTGGGAGAAAGATTTCCAATGGGATGATGGAATCTGAAAGAAAGGAACAAGCAATAAGTTAAAGAGATCAAGAAGTGCTACATGACAAATGAAAAAGAAGTACTGTGGTACCGTGGGAGTCTTGGTGGTTGTCTTGGAAAAATTTGCTGCTGTCACTTGTCTGTTGTATGGAGGGGAGGAACTGGTTGAGGAAGAGGAGCTTGGCATGCTCAGTACATTCACTGGAGTGGGTGGTGCACTGCCAGAACGAGGCCGGGAGATACCTGAGAAAAAAAAGGAATAGGGGCACTTCAGCACCATTTTGCTGATATTTACAAAAAGAAAAAAAAGTGTGCAAGTGGCTTTAATCTTCTCTCATTGGTGTATCAGAGTTGTAAGTGGGGCTTTGGAAAGGTCAGAGTTTAACTTGTGAACAAAATAGACTAGGCCTAATTCAATTTGACAAAGACTTTAAGGAAGACTATAGCAGCCCATCAAGTGGTAGCACTGTTGAGGAGAGAAAAGAATATGTCTTTATGTAATATATGTAATATTTCAGGAAGCCTGATGGCCACAAGCTTTTTAGCTTGTTTTCCAAGTAATATCCATTCATCCTGTTATTATCTTGTGCTTATCCAAAGTTGGGTCGTGGGCACAGCAATGATCCTTCCAGAAGTCCTGCAATGGTGAAAATCTGCTCCACTGTTTCGTGCCCAGAGCAAAATCTGGTCAGTGCCTCATTTCAGCACCATCGAATAAACTTCCTCCAGAAGGCTGAGAATGGTAATAACCCAATAATTGGAGCAAACCCCCACCCCACCAACATATTTTCTAAGTGCAAACCATCACCCTGATCTGTCACTCTACAGTGAAACTGAACTGAACTGAAGTCAGTGCTTATCTGTGGAGCTTACCATAGGAGGGCAGACGGTCTCTGAACGGGCTTTTGGTCACAGAAATACCTAGGAGGAAAAAAGAAAAAGAATTACCAAGCTGAAATAGTTAAACCAAAGCATTGTTGACAATTTGGCCTAACAAAACATACATAAATAAACAATAAAACAACAATAATAATAATAATGATAAAATCTCTAGAATATTTATACATTGTTGATCTAATAAAGGTTTGGGTCGGGTTGTACTTCATGGTGCTAAACTAAATTAAGTGAAATTAAGCATGGACAGGTCTACTGACAACCAGAGTTGGGTATGATGCGTTACAAAGTAACACATTACTGTAATCACATTGCATTTTTAAGTAACACAGTAATGTAACATGTCACTGCCATTATTCAGTAATTACAATGATCAATTACAATATCAAGAGAATTACAATTATCTTGTTACTTGCATTACAAAAGGTTCTTCATTTATCTCCATGACCAGCTCACAGAAAGAAAATAAAAACATCAAACATACATGCTTTGTCATTCATGGGCACCTGTGCTACATTCAGCTGATTTCAGTTTGTCTGTAGAACAAAAACGATACCAAAACGCTTTATCGAGTCCACCAGGAACTGAGCGGTGCTCCAAGTGGCAAAGGAGTACCAGACAAGAGCAAGGACAGCCGCCTCTTAACAACGGCGGAGGAACAAGACCGATGATGGGTCCAACATTTCGAGGAAATCCTGAATCAACTGGCGCCCATGTTGACGATACCCATAGACGCCTTCTGCCCCCTGGATAACCTTCCAGTTAACGTTTATCCAATTACTGTTGTGGAGACAAAAGCCATGATTCAGTCAATGAAGGCTGGCCAGGTCCCGGGGTTGGGCGAGATTTCGGTTGAAAAATGGCAGTGACCTTATAGTCGAACAACCCATGGCCCTACTCAATCACTGCTGGGAGACAGTTCTGAAAGATTGGAGGAAGGATGTCATCGTGAAACTGCCGAAGAAGGGTGATCTTGCTGATTGTAACAAGTGGCGTGGGATAACTCTCCTTTCTGTTCCAGGAAAGGTTCTGTGCTCCGTGCTTGTCACGGTTGACGTTGCCAACCGTGGGGATGTGAGGAAGGAGGACCCAGGCATGGAGATCTGAATATAAGCAGTGCGTTTATTTACAGTGAATGGAAAAATAACAATAATTCCTCCCTCTCATCTCCACGATTCTCGTGAAGTCACGCAATGATCCAGTGTCGGAGGGAGCTCCATCGCACTCTTAAGTAGCTCTTCCGACGAGGCTTGGTCAACTGTGTGATGGTCTCCAGGTGTGGCCAACCACCTGGCAGGGCCACACCCACCAGGCCTGAAGGTGCCTGTAAACAGGTGCTCTCAGAAACTCC
>NW_024582664.1:358350-363989 GCF_018398535.1 Haplochromis burtoni
ACACACATATACCTGCAAGAAGGGAGAACGAGGGACAGCACACCAAAAATACACATGTCCATAATTGCTTAGGGACCCTGGTGCGCTCAGACCCAGGACACTGACAGTGCTACTCTGACGTCTTTGCTTGACAGTCGATCAGCTGCTGCGGAAGGAACAAGCCGGGTTCCGGAATGGACGATCCTGTTCAGAGCAGATTTTTGTGCTACGGACAATAATCGATCAAAGTGCCGAGCTACAGCAACGACTGTCAATCAATTTCATAGACTTTACAAAAGCATTCGACAGCGTGCATCAAGAAACGATCTGGAGAATTGCCAGGTCCTACGGCATACCGGAGATGTTCGTTAGCCTCCTGAGAAACATCTACCACGAGTCAAGCTGCTGTGTCTATACAGATAGTGGGATTTCGGACTCGTTTGAGATCAAGACGGGAGTCCGACAAGGCTCGGTTATATCGCCGTTTCTGTTTGTACTGGCTGTGGATTTCATCTTGCGGCATACCCTGCGGGACAGGGAGCATGGAGTCCAAGGACACGACGGACGACAAATTGCAGATCTTGACATTTTGCTGTTCAGATCTACTCAACGCTCCATTTGTGATTTGACCACCATGCTGGAAAATGAAGCGTCAAAGATTGGCTTGCGGATCAGCGCTGCAAAAAGCAAAGTCATGCGGCTCGGTTAGGCCAGAGCAAATACTCCGGTACTCGTTGGCCACCACCTGCTTGATGAAGTCAATCAGTTCACTTTTCTGGGCAGTGTGATAACACCGAACAGTGGCTCAGACAAGGACGTCGCCTGCCTTTTCGCCTTGAAAAGGCAGCATCGGCCATGCGCAACTTGAATCCAGTTTGGAGATCGACCGCCATCTCGATATCATCCAAAGTCCATTTGTTCAATACGATACTCATACCAATGGCTATCTATGCGAATGAAACATGGAAGTCGACGGCAACGATTACCCGACGACTGAATGTTGTCCAACAGCACGGCCTCCGACAGATTCTCAAAATTTTATATCGAGATCATGTTACCAACGAGGAGGTCCTTCAGCGCACTGCCTCAGAACAGCTAGCAGACGTGGCATTGGAGCGACGATTTCGTTTCGCCATCACGTTCTTCGCCAACATCCAAAATGATTACCGAAGATAGCCATGTCAAGAAGACCTGTCACAGACCAAAACAGACGTGGAGACGGTCATTCATTGAGGGCCTGAAAGCGGTCGATCTTTCATGGGATGAGGCTGAAGATGTGGCTGCAAACTAAACTCATTGGCGAGCCCTTGTGGCCCAATGCGCCATCCGTCACAGGAGGAACTAAGTCTAAGTAGAACAAAGAGCGGTCTACAGTGGAGATATGGAGATATAGACTTTACTATTACACAAAATAGTAAGGCAGATGTTGAAGTGGAGGATGCCATCCTGTACCTCCTACATAGAGCCCACTCACACCTGGACAAGGGAAAAGGCACGGTCAGGATCCTGTTTCTTGACTTTTCCAGTGCCTTTAATACCATCCGGCCCTGTATGCTTCAGGAAAAACTAAACAGGATGCAGGTGGACTCCTGCCTGGTCGCTTGGATCTTAAACTACCTCACCGACAGACCACAGTACGTCAGGCTGAAGGACATCACGTCTGACACTGTGGTCAGCAGCACAGGAGCACCACAGGGAACTGTGCTGTCCCCTCTTCTCTTCACCCTGTACACCTCTGATTTCTGCTACAACTCTGAATTATGCCATATTCAGAAGTTTGCAGACGACACAGCCATCATGGGGTGCATCTGGGATGATCAGGAAGAGGAGTACAGAAGTCTGGTGAGGAACTTTGTCACATGGAGTCACACAAACCACCTGCAACTCAACACCTCAAAGACTAAGGAACTGGTTGTGGACTTCGGGAGGTTCAGAGAAGGTCCACTGCCGGTTCAGATAGAGGGGGAGGAGGTGGAGGTGGTCAACAAGTACAAGTACCTCGGGCTGTGGGTGGACAATAAACTGGACTGGTCATGCAACACAGAGCACCTGTATAAAAAAGCACAAAGCCGACTGTACTTCCTCAGGAGGCTGAGGTCTTTTAACATCTGCAGGAAGCTCCTGAGGATGTTTTACCAGTCGGTGGTTGCTGGAGTACTTTTCTATGCTGTGGTGTGCTGGGGGAGCAGCACAGCAAAGAAGGACTCATCCAGGCTGGAAAAACTGATCAGGAGGGCTAGCTCTGTGGTCGGCATGAAGCTGGACACTCTGGTGACAGTGGCAGAGAAAAGGACACTAAAGAAACTGCTGGACATTATGGACAATGCTGGGCATCCTCTGCACACGGCCATTAACAACCAGAAGAGTCTGTTCAGTGACAGGTTGCTTCTCCCAAAGACCAACAGACTTAAAAAACTCCTTGTTCCACACGCCAAACTGTTTAACTCCTCTCTGGAGGGGAGAGGGAGGGGAGACAGGAGGACAAAGGAGGAGGGAACAACTAAGCTGTAGTGCCTTTTCACTGTGCAATACTTAATATCCAACGGAGCAATAGACTCACAATACTTGAAATGTGCAAATCCCTTGTGTATATTTATATATATGGTATATTTCTGCTCACATTCTGTAACTTCTGTTGGTGCTGTGCTATTGGAAACCGAATTTCCTGGAGGAACCAACCCGAGGGATTAATAAAGTTTTATCTAATCTAATCTAAAAGACAAAAGAGCAATCAAAGTTACACATTATAGTTCGAACAGAATTGCCACGCTGTAAGCATCTGCAAGGCTAACACAAAGAATCCAGGGCAATGATAAAGCTGGTTATGCTGACCGCAGCCAATCAATCTGATCCTGACAGATAACCAAGGCAATGACGAGCCATCAAGTTTGCTTGATGGTCATATTTCTACGGTAGAATCACTCTGGCGATCACTTTAAGATCTGCTTGGGTTGGTTTTTGAACAACGCTTTGCGTTGTTGGCTTTGTGATCATATGTAAATACTGAAAGACAGACTCCTAATAATTATGTCATAGGTAATTATGTCAATTTTATGAAATAACACACAACCAGTAGTGCTACTTTTCTTGAGTAGTGACCCCAACAAAACTATAAAAACAAGTACACATTTGATATCACTATATTAAGTATTATGGAACAGTGCAATTACTCTAAGATCGCTGTCAGCAGGAAATAAGCAGGGATTAAACATTACATTTGTATTCACTCACTCGTCCAAATAAAAATAATTGGATTTAGGTGTTCATATTACTTCGATGGACACAGATGTTTAAATATCAAAAAAAGATCTAGGTGCTTCCACAAACATTTGTGAAAGAATAGGTCTCTCTCATGAGCTCAGTGAATTCCAGCGTTCTACTATGATAGGATGTCACCTGTGCAACATGTTCAGTTGTGAAATGTCCTGTTAGACTGTTAGTTGTATTATAACCAAATGGAAGACATTGAGAACAACAGCAGCTCAGCTATGAAGTGGTAGGCCACCTGGATCAGCAAATGCTGGGAATAGTATGTAGTTATTATGTTCAACATATGATTTCATATGTTGAACATAACAAGCTAGGAGCATAGCATGCAGCTATGCAGCATAGGTTACCATGACAGTGTATCCCAGTAAGAGGTGAATAACCACTGAACAACACTGAAACTCACTGGTAAACCTAAAATTACCTTGCTAGTTGTTGCTAATCTTGTTTGGTTCTCTCAAATGACTCTAGGTCTAATTTAATTAGTTAACTGACTGGTTTAATCTGATCAGTTTGGGTTACCAAAAGAAGGCAGCCGGTCTCTGAAGTGCAGTTTTGTTGTCATTCCTGAAAAAACACACAAACAAACCCAGAAAACTATGAATAAAAATGCTTCCTAAAAGTGATGTAATATTTTTGTTAAGGGCTGTGCATCAAAGCTGAATGACTGTATTTCATTTCGGCGCTCTTCATCCCTACAGTGGAGTTTAAGTTAAACAATCAAGGTGTGATTAAAGTGCAGACTTTTATCTTTAATTCAAGGGGTTTAAAATAAATATTTTATTGACAATTCAGGCGTTACAGCCATTTTTATCCACAGGCCCAGATTTTAAGAGCCTCTAATGCTGACTGAAAAACAGTTTCATAAGCAGTTTCAAGGCCAGTCTTGTTGTTGCATGAAAAATGAAGATAAAAGATCTAGACGTCACTTCAAGTGTTTCACTTGCATTTGCTATGTTTTTACTGGAACTTAATTAATACAAGTGAAGGAGGAACATGTCAGACTGACAAAATAAAACCACTGGTGTTTATGATGATGTGACTGGTGATATGAGTAGCAGAATGAACTCTGAAGTCTCTGAAGCTATACTCTGTGCACTGATTCTGCAAAATGCTGCAAAACTGATCAGGTGGGGATCTAGTTAGCCCAACGTCTTTTGACCCTATGAACATGGTGCACTGTTTATAAAATGGCTGCAATTCATGCAGAGTTCATGCAAAACTCCTTAAATTAAAGCTGTACTTCAATCACATCTAGATTTTTTGATTTGGTAGTAGTACAAAATCAGAGATTGCACAAATATTTACGATGTAACTGAATTTGTAATGTGTCATGCATGTAAAGTAGAACGCATGGGTGTGATGGGTTTGTATGAGTTCACGGAGTGTGTTGTGTGTATACCAGTGTTTGGAAGGAGTTGTTCTATTGTTTCTTTATTTTCCACAGTCACACCTATAAAAAAAAACTTACAATGAATTCCTCAATGTTTGGTTATCATGGTTAAGTCTCAACTATAATTTCATTTTGGTATTTTTAGAATTTATCTCTATTTTGTGATTAATGACAAGAGAAATCAGTTAATGTAAAAACTTGGCACCAGATAGTGCCACCAGGGAGATGCCTATACAAAGAGGTTAATGTGTAAAGGTCAGCGTACCCAGGAAGGCGTCGACAAGGATACCGACTCCACTCATGGCTTTAAAGAAGATGTTTGGTAGCTGACTGTCACCTCTTCTCAACACCTCCCCCTGTGAAACTTGAGATGGAACAACAGCTGCTGTGCGACTAAGCTCCACTGGATTACTGGGGGTCAATGAAAAGACATGTCACATGCCAAGTTAAAAACATCTGACCATGTTTCTGAAGCAATTGTTACCTAAATAAGTGCAGGAACCTGAACCAGGTCTGGGGGATTCGCTTATCATCCATGTCCTCAGGGATCAGGGCAGCATCTTCTTCTGGGACTTTAAAGTGAGGGAATGATGGCCCAAAAGTCAGCTGCAGCAACCTGAGCACATTACAGCAATGCAATTACAGACAAAAAACCAAAGGAGTCTGCTCAGTGACGGGTTGCTTCTCCCCGAGTCTAGGACCAACAGACATAAAAACTCCTTTGTCCCACATGCCATCAAACTATTTAACTCCTCGCTAGAGGGAAGGGGGAGGGGAAACGGGAGGACAAAGGAAGGTGGGGACAACTAAGCTTTAGTGTTTGCACAAGCTAAACACTAAATAAGAACTAATCACGCGCAATAGACTCACAACAGTCGCAATAATGTGCAAAAGACATTTGGCTGCTACATCTCATTAATGAGTATATTTCATTGCTTATTTATATATTCTGTATTTAAATATGTATATATATGCTATATTTATGCTTATATTTATATTT
>NW_024582664.1:364009-379205 GCF_018398535.1 Haplochromis burtoni
TATCTATCTATCTATCTATCTATCTATCTATCTATCTATCTATCTATCTATCTATCTATCTATCTATCTATCTATCTATCTATCTATCTAGTAGATAGTAACAACATAGCACCAATAATCCAACAAACAAACAATACAATATAGTTCCCCAACAACAACAATAAAAACATCTCCCCATGAGTATTTTGTGGCTGCTGCTGGACAGAACTCAGTTACAGTTTGTGATGTTTCTGAACCTGGAAGTTAAGGCTGCAACAACTCTGCACCACTGTTCCACAACTGCAGGCTGATGTCTCCAGCTGCTCAACATCTGTCTGCATGTCTGCCATAGTGAACGAGATGGAAAACATCGAGAGCAAGACAGCAGCCACACTTCAAGGAGCACTGCCATCAACATGTCTGATACACCACCTACAGAAATACAAGGACAGGTGAAGAAAGACCGGTGAGACGCAGACAGGAGAAATGGACAGGAGAGACAAATAAAGCTACAGGGGGTTAGGATAACTATCACCTGCAGCAGTTGCTGGAGACAGCATGGCATGGTTGATGCGAAGCAAGAAGTGCAACAGAGTCTCCCAGGTGTCTCTACTCATCATGGTACTCTCTTTAGCCAGTACTTGGACAGCACACAGAACCTGCTGATAGAGAGACAGGTAGACCAGATTTACCTGGTCAGACCTGAGTGGAGAGTCAAGAAGAGAAGAGTTCAGAAAAAAACAGTAACAAGTACAACCACATTGATCTGCATGACACCACACTAATGGCTAGTCGTTGGATATGATTAATAGAGGAATTTTATCTTTAATAATCACCGTCTCAACTGGTTTTGGTCTGGTAGGTGTCACTAAATAGAACAGCTTTGTGCAACATAAGGCAGAAGAAACATCAACTATATCAATCTGACCTGACCGATATTCATCAGCCAGTAAAATAAGTATTGATAACTGTTAACACGTATAACATGTTGTTATAACCACATGAATACAATATATGGCTTAACTGGACTCAAAGAAGGGCTGAGTAGCATCTAAAAACATCAGGTATTCAAAACTAACAAGGTCCTTAAAGGTCAATGGTTCCTTAGTGGATCCCTGTATGGGATCAGTAAATCAGGGTAATCAGGTCTAGGAAAGATTGTCTACCTGGGCGAGAACAGATTGAACAGGTGTCGGAGGATCTTCTGGACATACAGGTTGGGGTCTCTGCTGATTGGTGGAGGAGTGGAGTCTCTTGGGGAAACCAGGGCCATTAGCCAATCAGTGTAGATGTCCACGCAGAGTTTGACTGTATCTCCTTCTAGTGGGAGAGTGAGGCCATAACACAAGACCTCCATTGTCCACTTTACCTGCATATTCAGATTATCATTATTATTATTATGTTTCTGTCCTCAGTGATTAGGATTGAGATTAAGATTCAGATGTTTCTTTTGTATTTTTATGATGTGGTTTGTGTTACCTGCACAAGAAAATAAACTTGTTACATTCAGTTTTATTTATGTGGGTTAAATCACAATAACAGTCACCTCATGAGTACTCCAGTGAAGCTAAGAGAGCTGTACAGAGGTTCGGAAGTTACATATACTGTCATAGATACGACTTATGTTTCAAGGAAAATTTACATGCCAAACAGAAAAAGAAGTCCAGACCTGTCATCCACTGAAAATATTTGGTGAACTATTAAACAAAAAAATACAACAAAGGAGGCCTTTGTATCTAGGTTTTAATGATTGGTAAAAGGCTACATTCTCTGTTTATTAATATTTTACACAGCCCCTCTACATTCTTGTTAATAGGGTCTGACTGTATCCAACTTGCTTTGCAGTAAACTGGTCTGGGCTTCATTCTTCACTTCCTGCTGTGTTGTCTACCCCCACTGTGTGTTTGGCTTTAGTTAGAGGTCACACTCACCTGTTTGTCTGTACATAGCAAGCTACGGGTGCCAGGGTTTCCAAGGCCAGCTCCCAGGGGTTTCACCACAGCAACAGCAATATCTCTGCCTACAGAAGGCGGGAAACAGCTGAGCACGCTCACTTGACCCCGCCCACCAGACAGTGATTGGTCCATGGTTGGAAATTCAGAGCTCAACTGCATAACAGACACGCAGAGGTTCTTATCGTGTGAACTGCTTAAGAGGCCCTTGGCATGGCAGTTAAAGTGTAGCTGCAGCTACATTAAAACTGTCAGATGTGAGAACAGGTAAACAGATATCAGCAGCTGTAATCTTCCCTTTTTGCATTTTGTGTACATGTTTATTCTGCAGTCTTTCTAAAGTTCACATGAAGTTGGAAAATCTTTCATCTTTGATGCCTTGTTGTCAGTTTAACACATTTACACTCACAACTGAATTGCAACATGAATCTCTAACATGTGAGCCTGAAAGTGTTCAGCTCACGGATAAAATTATCTAAACTATTATAAGGTACAATTACGCTAATGCAATCTGAGGTTAATGTCATACAGTACAATACAATTTGTTATACAATCTATAAATTCAACTGATACAGGATAAAGTGGTTGTTTGTTCTTTTGAGTTGATGTAATTTTAAAATATCTCTTCACAGTGTCCATATACAGTCCTTCTCTTAAGAAGAATAGACAGTGGTTAGATGGAGAGAGAAAAGCAGATAATAAAAGAAAGTGAAGGACACAAAGTAAATTGAAGAATAAGATGTGCTGTTGGAAGACATTTGATCACTAAGATCAGGGTGTTTAAATAAAAATAAATAAATAAAGTTAAGTAAATAAATAAGTCCAGCTTGTATTGAAATAGTACTGCAGTAAATATACTTCCAGAGAAATGAAATACTGATTACAAGACAGTTCAACATTTCTAACAGCAGATTCCACATGAAACTGAAGTATCATACCTGCACAGGTGAGTCCAGCTGAATGGTTTGCAAGTGAAATTCTTCGCTACCACCTGCTGACACCAACAGTGAAATCAAATCAGTTACTCTAAGGCAAAACTTTAAGCTTCAAGTCACCTTCTGCTGCTGCCTTCAGGGTCAGTTAGGAAATGTGACATTTCAGTCAGAACCGGTTTAACTAGAGGTGTACCTCTTGAGCTGTTATTGCCAGACTGCAGCAAAGCACGGTGTGCAGAGACAGTTTTTAGCTTACATTAAACAGATGGATTTAGTATCAACATGTAGGACCTTCCTGATAGGTTGGTGTCATGTAATGACTCTGTTTGTTTTACTGAAAAAGCTCCATGTGTTAGAGTCCAAACCAGTAATTATCTACTGCTATTCATTCAGATGCTGCTCTCAGCAGTAGTTGGTTGCTCAAAATGTTCCCTAAGAACATCTTGATGCTCAATCATCCAGGTAAGGAAATTCCAAAAAGTTGATTCTGTTCATCTGGTCGTAGCGTTTTCAGTGGGAGAGACATTTAGTCACTCATCCAAGTGACTTCTTCAGTCTCAGCTGACTGCAGGTTTCCCCAACCTTATATACAGTACCTTTTCACAATGACTGAAACTAGCGCTACTGAATGAACAATGGGCTGTGAGGTCAGTTGCTTGAACATTAACTGTCATGACCATTGATCAACAGCCACTGATTAACAACCACTGATCAAAGACCATGAGTTGGGGAATGGCTGCAATCACAGCATTGTAAGATGGTGAAAGATGTACCCTTAGGCCCCCTCCTCGATTTAGAGATGGTCTTTCCCTTTTCACATTAATGGCCTCCTCTTTCAATTATGACGTTGAAAGAGTGTCCACTGGCCTGTAGGTGTAAATAGATTGTGGAGTCCTGGCCTGATGTTAGCTCTTCTGTTTTGTGCCACTGGCTTCGCCAGAGGTTGTTTAGTTTCACCGATGTATAAATAAGGTAATATAGATCTTTATTGTCATTGTTACCAGAACAATGAAACAAACAAAATATATAAAAATATCTACAGGTACAGTGTAAGGAGTAGGATCAGTGCAGTATAAAGTGTGATGTGATTGGTTGTATTGCACTTTGAGTAAGGGGTAGGAATGCTGGTTGCTATTGTACAGTTATATAATAGAGGTATAAAATCACAGCAATTCTCCAGGCACTTAACGGTGTACAATATATAACTCTATTTGTGTGGAGGGACCCGATCTTTGGAGTGGATACATTTTTGGCGCAGCGTGTTTTGGGGTTTAAAAGCCGCAGAGAGAGAATGGGTCTCAGCTGTTCTGATACTTATGAGACATAAGGGATCACTGAGGGTTTTCGCTTAGGCAGCAGTTGTCCTTTTTTCCTGGATCGGCTGGAGCTTTCTTTAGGCGCCTTCCCAGCTTTGACAAATGTCCAGCTGGGATAGCTACATTTAATCAGGGCCTTCTTGATGTGATGTTCTTCTGCTTCCCTGGCCATTGTGTCTGTTGGGATGTGTTCGCTCTGTGTTGGAGCATCCTGATGACACCCAGTTTCTGCTCCTGTGGATGATGAGAGTCAAACCTTAAATACTGATCCGTATGCATAGGTTTCCGGTACACATCAGCTTTTAGATGTCCCCCATTACTGATGTAAATCTCAGAGTCTAAGAAGGCTAACCTGTCATTTTTCACATCCTCCCTGGTGGAGTTAATGTGATCAGTGAATTGTGGTATGTTCTAACATTTGATTTTCACTCATCCATATACCTGAACCAATAGCTTGGTGGTGTTCCAGGGTAGGATAACCAAGCCCTCTTTTCCATTTCTTCCATTACAGTTTGGCCACAGTGGGTGAAACTGGGGAACCCATGGCACAGCCATGTTTCTGCCTGTAGTACTGACCTTTGTGTGTGAAATTTACAAAAGAAGGTTAGGGATGAAAAATCTGACTATTTTACCCCCCAAAACAAAATGTAATCATAGTTCTGGGGATGTGAATTCTGTTCATCCATCCATCCATTCGCTACCGCTTTTTCCTTTTCAGGGTCGCGGGGGGCGCTGGAGCCAATCCCAGCTGTCGTAGAGCGAGAGGCGGGGTACACCCTGGACAGGTCGCCAGTCTGTCACAGGGCTAACACACAAGGACAGACAACCATTCATACTCACATTCACACCTAGTGACAATTTGGATTTTCCAATTAACCTATCCCCACAAATTCCCCCACAAACAGAAACACTTTCTAGACACAAATAACTGTTTCTGCATCAAATTAATATCATCTAAATACATTACAGATGAGAGGAACTGATAACTAGCTCCAAGTGTTACCATTTTATTAGCCACCAGCCACTAGCTTAATAACAGATAGCCAGTATGGGCTACAAACAGTTCAGTGACTGACACGAGCGTGTGCCTTGGACAGGTTCACATTTAAACAGGTCAATATTTCAATGTTGTTGAAACCGGGCTTCACGAGGATGTCAGTTAGTAAGATGCTTCACCAAGTTTTTTTCCCACTATTGTTCATGTGTTCAGCAATTATTATGGGAGGGAGGGGGCTATTTGTCTAACTGTGTGCACCAGTGTCCTGCCAACTTGTTTGGCAGCTGGTGGAAGCAGAGTTGGCATTATTGCAAATGAGTATCTAGCCAAACGGTTAACCCTGCTCAGAACATATACGACCTACTGTACTCACATACATATAAAATACAGTTGTTTTAAGAATTCTGAAGTCAATAGGTACTGCAAGTATCAGTTCTCATCCCTAATTGAACCATGATGCAGCGAAATGCACGATATTTTCACTGCATAAAAAAGGCTATTAGAGTGCAGGAAAAGGACATTCTTCATTTTTAAAAGCACTTTCTACTCAAAAATTAAACAATGAACAAATGAAGATCAAAGACACTTAAATACATCACTTTATTGATTATTAACAAGTACAGGTTTTATAGATTTGACACAATGATACAATGTCCTGCGTTTGATAGCTCAAGTATCAATGGAGGAAAGAAAGTTCAGATATCTGAACATAAATGCACTGAAAGCATTATCAAATAATAGCGACTAAGTCAGAGTCCCCAGCAGCTTCGCCAGCTGAGACGCTCAGCTCCAGCAACTTGTTTAGACCCCGGGGATGCCTGCCAGACTGATGCATGAAGGGTTTTCTATCAGAAGAATCTTTTAAATGATTTGACAGTTTTTAATGACACTTGACGCCTTAGACAGCCTTCTTGCTCTGCAGCTGTTTGGGCAGCTTTCTGCGGTCCTTCATGGCGTTCCTCTTCCTCTTCTTGCTCAGGAAGTTGTCCAGTTTGCTGCTCTTCTTCAGCTCTTGGTATTTTTCAGCCAGCTGCAGCCTTTTCATGTCAGCTAGAATCAAGAATAATTGAAAGAACAGTTATTAAAACTTCCACTACCTTCACAGATACTGTCACTGTTTATTTTTTACAGAAATGAAAAAAAAAATCAATTCTTATCAACGTTTCTTTTTTCATGATTGCCATCTTAAATCAGAATCAGAATACTTTAATAATCCCTAAGGAAATAGTCTAAGTCACAGTTGGGACCACAGGTCAGTGTATTCCTAATGTCAGTCCCAGTGTGAATAAATGGGAAGGAATGCTGGGGCCAAATACTTAGTGAATCAATAGATGTGCACATTGAAAATAGGCATTCTGAGATCTAGTGATGATCTTCTTACATTTCTTGAAGAAGAATGGTTTTCCACCCTCGCTGGCTCTCTCTCTCTGCTGTCTCTTGAACTGCAGCTCTCTCTCTCTCTGCTGCTCTTTGCTCTTCCTTGCTTGGTCTTGGTTTTCCTGCACAAAGTCAAAATTGACATTAAAAAGACCTCTGACAAATAGAACCATGCAAAGTAATTGTAATTGTTTCCATTTATTGTTGCTGCCGCACACACACACACACACACACACGCACACACACACGCACACAGGCGCGCGCACACACACACAATAACCCATACAAAGAACAAAAAACACACCCCTGAAAATAGCCAGTTACACAGACTGGAGTGAAAATCACTGGAAAAAGCAGCAAATGTTTAAAGAAAAACTTTGAGAGCCTGGAGAACTGTTGCATGCAAACAGAATATTGATGCTGGCCAATGTGATGTTTGATGACCTCATGCAATGCATTACTATAACATGTAAAGTCAAAGTCAAATTTATTTATATAGCACATTTAAAACAACAACTGTTGACCAACATTTAAGACAAAAGAGATAAAACATAGGAAGACATGATAAAAATTTAAGGAAGAAGAATAAAATGAGAAGATCTGGATAAGAAATAATACAAGGAATAAAAGTGGGTTCAGGTTTCAGGTTTTGAAAGTGTCCAATATTGAGGAGGTCTTGAAATGAAGGGGACGTTTGTTCCACAATTTAGGAGCAGTCACAGCAAACAGAGGTCTCCTCTGTGCTTTAATCTTGACCTCAGGGCAGCTAGGAGCATTTGATCTGCAGACAGTGATCTTGCAGGAATGTACCAGTTTAAAAGATAAGAAAGGTATGAGGGTGCTAACCTCTGCAACATGCAAAAATGAATAATAAAATCTTAAAATCAATTCGAAAACTAACTGACAGCCAGTGTAAGGATGCCAGTATGGGAGATATGTGCTCTCGCTTGCGTGTGGCAGTTAGTAACCGTGCTGCAGCGGTTTTGATTTTATTTTGTTAAATTGCAAAGTACTTTTACACATACTGCTGAAAATGCTGTTTGCCAACTACAAGCAACAGATTGCTTGCTGGTGCAGCCCTTTAAGAGGTCTGTAGCAACAAGAGGTTGATGATACATGCTCCTTATATTGCACCTGCTCCTTTGCATGGTACATATAACTGGCATATATCTGGTAGATACTTATGTTACTATGTATATTCCCTGTGTGTAGTTAGCTCTATAAGTCTACTTTTTGGCTTCTCTTTTTTTCTTATTCTAAAGGAATCTACACGCTGCTAACGGAGAGATGCCAAACTGTGTTTCACTGTTCTTGTAACAATAAAGATCTATTCTACTCTATTCTCTTCTATGATTTCATAAATCAACAAACTGAAATGCTTTTCAAGGAAGATGCTTAAATTGTAAAACTATTAATGCGTTTCTAGTTTTTCTTGATAAAAACAAAAAAACTAAACTGAATAATTAAAAGTGAATGAAAGGCAGCAAAGACTCACCATCCTCTTCAAAAGGAACTGCAGTTTCTCCTTCGTCTGGCTGTTTTTCTTTATTCTCTTCAGCTTTTTCTGAACAATCTGCAAATAACGAAAATGGTACCACTGTTACTCTTCTCACACTAACTGAAACAAACAAGTAGGGATGGGTACCAGTGTCCGGTGCCATGATGGCACCGGTTCTGACATAAACGGTAGTAACCAGACCGAAAAGCAGCGCACATTTCGGTGCTTTATTTCGGTGCTTTTTTTTCCTGAGCTGTGATACACTTTAGATTCTAGCCAATCATTTTACGTTTCCGAGGATAGTAGGCGGGGCCAGGTACGTACGTTCTTTTAGAGCAGAGCTACAGATTAAAAATGTCCAAGGCGAAGCGGTCAAAGTCTGGCTGTACTTCACAGCAAAAGATGCAAACTCAGCAGCAACAAGTGCTTTAAGCTGATACTGTGATACTGTCAAAGGAGGTAACACCAAGAATCCGATGAAACACCTGGCGACGCATAGCGTTTTTTTAAAAGCCGAGAAATGCGCCGTATTTGATAGCTTGCTGCGAGACCTCACACCGAGCACATCTACTGCGGGTGTGGTGCCTGTTATCGGACCCGGAGTTAGCAACATCCCCCAAAAACCCGAAGAGGAGAGTCCTGGCCCCTAGCCCTGCCAGTGTAGCAGAAATGATGAGGATGATGATGCAGCAGCAGCCGTTCTTCTCTGCGTGAGTAGCTTAATGTTGTTCGTGTGTAATTTACGTTGAGTAGGCTAACCACGTTATTACTAGGGCTGGGCCATATTATACCGTTCACGGTAATACCGGTATAATGTTAGGCAACGATAGGAAAATGAAATATCGCGATAGAATGGGAGTAAAACGCGCATGCGCAGTGCCTTTGTTTTCATACGCACATGGCCGATTGTTGAGTGAAACAGATGAACCAGAATTGGTTTGTAAAAATGGTGCAACTTCAGTGATGTGGAACTGGTTTGGTGTTTGTCCGTCAGATACACAACAAAGCACATTTTTTTGCAGAACATGCAAGCGGCCGTCGTTATTGTCGTATTTGTCGGACTAAGATGCTCTTAAATCTGGGAGTAATCTGGGTCCTAAACTCCGTATTTTCAGGTCAAACAACACTGCAGCATCACTGAGAGTTAAAAACTGTCTAAATTCTTTCATCTTTAATAAAACGATCAGCATTGCTGCTTTACCAGGTGTAACTATAAAGTTTAACTTCCAGGCATCCATGAAAACAAAAGTTATTACATTTAACGGAGTTAGAAGTTAGCAGGAAGCTAGCGGAAGTTAGCTCGCTAGTTTCGCTAGTTACCTAAGCATGATATAGCATGTTCTGACTGAGAGATTTCTGAAAAAAATCAAACGTACAGCTCTGCTATCACTTCCAACATAAATGAAGACAGGAAACTAAACAGCAGTGACGTTTGTAGGGTTACTGAAGTTGGGCTAGCTGGTATATAATGATGTGCTACGTGATCGCTAGCGACACAGCTATGTTAGCATAACATAAACAGTGAAGCTGGAGGACGAACACTAACACTTTTCCACTTATAAAAGTTAACGTGAAGGTTCTTCATGGTTAGAGACAAATGCAATCGCATGGCAGGATGCTGTAAACGGACCAAACTTCAGTCAGGAGAACAACTGAGATAATCCATCCACAATACGAGGTTAGTCATTAATATACTGCAACAACATGGGAATAGAGCAGCTGCCAGAGAATTCAACATTAATGAATCAATGGTACAGAAGTGGAGGAAGCAAGAAGAATGAGTTTAATAAAGTTTGATTTATCTGACTGCTTTGTTTCGCTTAATGTGCCTTATAATCCCGTGCACCTTATGGTCCGAAAAATACGTACTGCACACTGCAGTTTAATGTTGCAAAGCACCTCTTTTTAACTTCAGTGGATATTATACATGGTTATGCTCAGGATATGTCAGCCCATTTCTACTGGAAATGCCTTTTGGTTAAACTTTCAGCAAGGAATTTGCATTTGCACTGTTACATTTTTATAAAGCTTTAATGTACATAAAAACCAGCTTCTTGTTTAAGTGAAAATAAATGGAAGGTTGTCTTTTTGCGCTAGTAATGTTGTGGAGTTGTATTTTGTCTCGCATCAATTATATCGTCAGTTATATCGTTATCGCAAATTTTCAAATATATATCGTGATAAATATTTTTGGCCATATCGCCCTGCTCTAGTTATTACATTAATGCATGTAAGGTGAACTAGCAAACATCATCATAGCTACATGCGGCTGTCTTCTTGTTTGATGGCAGATACTCCCTTCACCCTGGCCAAAAAGGCTAAAATGACCAAAGAAAAAGTGGAAAACAGTTAAACATGAGAGGTTTTTGGACAAAGTTTGTGTTTTTTCCATTGTTTAAGCACTGCTTCCAGCCAAGAGTGATACCATATATGCCCCATAGCTGCAGAAAAGGCTAACATTGTTATCTTTTTACAAAAAAACAGCTGAACATGAGAGGTTTTTGGACCAATTTTGTGTTCTCCATTCTTTAAGCACCGGTTCGAGCACCGTTTAAGCACCGGCACCGTTTCAAAAGTACCGATTTGGCACCGGTATCGGATAAAACCTAAACGATACCCATCCCTACAAACAAGTTTTACAACTGTTATCATCTTAGATTTTTCAGCCTACAGTTAAAAATGTCTTTTTTGTTTCTCTTTACATTCAGCACATTGTCGTTCATTTTCTCACCTCCTTCTCTTTGTGTCGGATGTCATTAATGAACTTATAGGTCTTCTCAAAAATCTCTGGTTTGTATTCTCCAGACAAGTCATCAAATCGAGGATCTCTCAGCGTCTGGAGGACAGAACAAAAACCAAATCTGTATATGCCATCTGTATATACATGAGTGCTTGTGCATTGAACTCAACACTGGAGATTTTCTCCACTCACTGGTTTCTTGACGGGGATGACCTGTCGGAGGAATGGTGCTGGTTTCTTGGCTGAGAGTTCCACTGGCCTGAAATCACAAGCAGACCGTAAAGCCCTGCAGGATTTAGATGAGGAAAGTCTAACAGTTGTCTAAGCAGGCCGAGAACGTTCACCTGTTCTTGTTTAGTCGTTTCTTCTTGCTGGACTCGTGACTCCTGTTGCTGCCATAGGCGACCGTGTTGTAAACTTTGGTTCCCACCTGGTTCTGCAGTTTTACAATGTTCTCAAATGACATGTTGGACAGCTCTGGAAGGGTTGAAGAAGACAGAAGGGGTTTTTTTGCCAGAGAGACACTGCAATTAGTTATTGCAATTATACATTCAGCACTATATTGGGTTTGTGGCAGAAAAAGAAAACAAACGGGGGGGAAAAGCATACAGCAGCTGGAACACAAAAATATGAAAACGCACAGATACATAAATCAACAATCTGTGTTTGTGTGTGTCTGTCATGAAATGTACTTGAAAATGAGGGTGGGAACCCCATGCTGGTCAAAATCCTATTTGTCAGGGCAGTTAAATGAGGAGCACCACAACAGGTGGTGGCCAGTGAGAACACGAGACGAAAAGCACTGTGTTTGCTAGTTAATTCGCCTGCACTGAAAGTCAGGCTGCACGATTAATCGTTAGAAAATCGCGATCTCGATTCATACTTATGTGCGATCTCATTTCCAAATGACAACGATTTAAAAAAAAAAAAAAAGACGACGACGATTGTACCGCATTTTGATCCGGGACGTACTCTGCATGAAAACAAGCGCTCACTCTTCCTGCTCAACAAATGACAAGGGCGGAGCCTTATACCACGTGATACAGAAGCTGTGCCGTGTGATGCTAAAATTAGCAGGGAAAAAACAACGGAGAGCACGTCAGGGATGACGAGAAAGTGACAGGAGAAAATCCGTCCCGGTCAACCACCCAAACATCAATAACGGGAACCTTATACAGCGCTAGAGCAGGGCGATATGGCCAAAAGTATTTATCACGATATATATTTGAAAATTTGCGATAACGATATAACTGACGATATAATTGATGCGAGACAAAATACAACTCCACAACATTACTAGCGCAAAAAGACAACCTTCCATTTATTTTCACTTAAACAAGAAGCTGGTTTTTATGTACATTAAAGCTTTATAAAAATGTAACAGTGCAAATGCAAATTCCTTGCTGAAAGTTTAACCAAAAGGCATTTCCAGTAGAAATGGGCTGACATATCCTGAGCATAACCATGTATAATATCCACTGAAGTTAAAAAGAGGTGCTTTGCAACATTAAACTGCAGTGTGCAGTACGTATTTTTCGGACCATAAGGTGCACGGGATTATAAGGCACATTAAGCGAAACAAAGCAGTCAGATAAATCAAACTTTATTAAACTCATTCTTCTTGCTTCCTCCACTTCTGTACCATTGATTCATTAATGTTGAATTCTCTGGCAGCTGCTCTATTCCCATGTTGTTGCAGTATATTAATGACTAACCTCGTATTGTGGATGGATTATCTCAGTTGTTCTCCTGACTGAAGTTTGGTCCGTTTACAGCATCCTGCCATGCGATTGCATTTGTCTCTACCTATCAGGAACTTTAACGTTAACTTTTATAAGTGGAAAAGTGTTAGTGTTCGTCCTCCAGCTTCACTGTTTATGTTATGCTAACATAGCTGTGTCGCTAGCGATTACGTAGCACATCATTATATACCAGCTAGCCCAACTTCAGTAACCCTACAAACGTCACTGCTGTTTAGTTTCCTGTCTTCATTTATGTTGGAAGTGATAGCAGAGCTGTACGTTTGATTTTTTTCAGAAATCTCTCAGTCAGAACATGCTATATCATGCTTAGGTAACTAGCGAAACTAGCGAGCTAACTTCCGCTAGCTTCCTGCTAACTTCTAACTCCGTTAAATGTAATAACTTTTGTTTTCATGGATGCCTGGAAGTTAAACTTCATAGTTACACCTGGTAAAGCAGCAATGCTGATCGTTTTATTAAAGATGAAAGAATTTAGACAGTTTTTAACTCTCTAGTGATGCTGCAGTGTTGTTTGACCTGAAGCATACGGAGTTTAGGACCCAGATTACTCCCAGATTTAAGAGCATCTTAGTCCGACAAATACGACAATAACGAACGGCCGCTTGCATGTTCTGCAAAAAAATGTGCTTTGTCGTGTATCTGACGGACAAACACCAAACCAGTTCCACATCACTGAAGTTGCACCATTTTTACAAACCAATTCTGGTTCATCTGTTTCACTCAACAATCGGCCATGTGCGTATGAAAACAAAGGCACTGCGCATGCGCGTTTTACTCATCATTCTATCGCGATATTTCATTTTCCTATCGTTGCCTAACATTATACCGGTATTACCGTGAACGGTATAATATGGCCCAGCCCTATACAGCGCTTCCCTATACACGTCGAACTCCCGCAGGCACAAAGAAATTACGGAGGCTATCACTTATCACCTGACAAAGATATGGCTCCCATCAACACTGTGCAAAACGAGGGATTTAGGAAAATGATCAACACCCTAGACAAACGCTACACAGTGCCGTCCCGCAACTATTTTTCTATTGTTGCACTACCTGCTCTATACACGCAGCGTCGAGCAACGGTGGAGACGGAATTTCAAGCAGTACAACATTTTGCGGCAACAACAAAACGTGAGACATTTGTTGTTTTTATGTTTATTTATTGTTTTTATGTTCAGTCTCAACTGTTACGAAGTTGATGTGCAGTTAATAAGTGCAATAAATATTTATACTGGAAAAGAAAATCGTGAGAGAATCGTGATCTCAATTCTAAGCCAAAAAATCGTGATTCTCATTTTATGCAAAATCGTGCAGCCCTAACTGAAAGCATGCTCTGATTGTAGGTGGCTAAGAAAAAAACAAAATAACAACAACAAATGGATGTTAAAAAATTCCATGGTTCACTAGGGCTGTTCGATATAACGATATATATCGGATGACGATATAAAAACGTCTATCGTTTCATTTTATGCTATCGTTTGTTTCGTGGTGTCGCAAAATAAACTGTTTACGGCAATACCCGAGATTCACAGAATTTACAGAAAATGTTACATTTTTGTGATTTATATCGTTATCGGGACGATGGAATTCTTATATCGGGATATGAGATTTTGGTCATATCGCACAGCCCTAGTTTACACTTCCTAACTGAACAGAATAATATCCTCAACATACATACAAACACACTTTTGTGGCCAATCGCACAAACAGGGCTTACGTCAGCACTTAAAGGTAACGTGGTTGTAATTATAGCTGCACCACCCATACTCAACTAGCTGTCCTGCTACGACATTTATACCCACTTTACAAATGGCAGATGTAACCTGCAGGTCACGCTTCACCAGTTTGGCATCGTAATGTTCATATTCTTGAGCTGCAGACACACTCACCCTTTCTGATGTCTTCTTTTGTTTGGACTTCATTGCTGCCACCAGCATCTTCTGGGTCATCATCACTGTTGCCATCCTCTTCATCTCCCTCTTGTTCTTCATCATTATCAGATTCCATCTCATCACTGCTATCTGATCGTTCCTCATCTTCATCAGTCTTTTCCTCTCCTATTTTGTAGCACTGATCTTCCTCCTCAGTCCCTTTTCTCTCAGTAATCAGTGCAAAGTTCCTCTCCACATCAGACGACTCCTCATCGCTGCTGCTTTCTAACCCTTTCTTCTTTGAGCTCGGCAGCTGTTTCTGCTTCTTCTTCATCTTTGTTTATGAGGTTGTAGTAGACGCAGAGAGCTACCGGAAACAAAACAAATATGAACTATTTTACGTGGTGCTGAGTTTGTCATAATTATTCAACCCTACAAAGAAAAAAGCGTTCTTAGGCTACGTTCACACTGCAGGCGAAAGCGCATCAAATCCGATTTTTCTGACCCTCCGACCCATATCCGATCATGGTGTGACAGTGTGAACGGCACAAATCCGATATTTTCAAATCCGATCTGGGTCACTTTCGTATGTGGTACTGAATCCGATACATATCTGACGTTTTAGAAAGTGACTGCTGTTTGAACGGTCATGTCGCTTAAATCCATCTTTTACGTCACCGACACAAGACAGACGCCAATTATCAGCGCCGGAGAAGACATGGTGAACGCTTCCTGGCCATCCAGTGTAGATGTCAGTGAAACTGTTGG
>NW_024582664.1:380030-405604 GCF_018398535.1 Haplochromis burtoni
AAGAGAGGCCTTAATATAAAGACTTGTTTCGGACTTTACGTTTCCCAATTTTGCTTTAAGTTATAAAGTTATTTTGTTATTTACATTTGGCCTAATAATGATCCTTATTGCTGTTTTAGAGGAGCGGTGCTTCAAAGGATAGCTGCAGATTTCTGTCAGAATCTGCAGATTATACAGTACAAATAAAATGTTCACGTTTCTCCAACGTTGTCTTCACCTAAAGATATTACACATAAAAAAAATACACGGAAACATTGGAAATCGCTTTTTGGCACAACACCGGTCTGTGCGCCATCTTGCATTAGATGTGTTACACATTAATAAACACGCTTCTCCTGCACTCCATTGGCACAAGTGGATTTTCTTTCTTATTAAAAGCTGACCTGACATCAACGTGGGCGCTCCTGAAACGTCTCTTAAAGTTTTACCAGTTCTTTGGGGTTTTTGTACTTTCATGATGCATAACTTTAAAAGCGCAGATTGACGGAAATAACCACACACCATATAGCAACTAGCAACTCGGTGCTAGCTAATGATCGATGCCGCTGGATGAAAATGTGATCTTGAAAACTAACGAATATTAATATCAGTACTTTCTATTAATCCTAGCAAATCTTTCCGAAGACTAAAATGTAAGTTTTCACTGGTTCATAAGGACTACGGTTACCTAATAGAGCAAATAACTGCATGGGAAATTGCATACATAATGTATCTTGTGAATTGTATTCGCATTTGCTTGTCTAACACATGAATGGGGATTTTACGGCAGATTTATTCGGCTTTGATGAGCGCTGAACTCTGATTCGGGTTATATGGAGCAACAATAATAATTCCCAGGACAGTCATCGGTATTTTACCCACGGAAATGGCGTCATCTCGTGTACAGTGTTTACTGTCAGGAGACTTGTTAGGTGTAACATTCACAAGCAGGATTAACAGCGAGTACATGGGGAAACATAACAACTTCCACAGTCTTTTTATCTGGATGAACACCGCGCTGAAAATCAAATGTGTTTTTAAATTAGCTGCACCCTCCCTCCAGGCCAAAGAGCGAGCGCGTTATAAACACAACAACCTGAAACAAGCGCAAACGTCATCCAGCTTATTAAGTCTGCTCTTTCCTGTATTTCGTATAAAATAAACGTCAACACACCTGGATATAGAGCCGCTGTTAAGTCGTCTTTTCCTAAGTTCCAAACACACGTGTGTCGATATAGCGTACCCCCATTACTCCAGGAAGCTAAACAAAACACTTCCTGTTTCAAATTAAAAGTTTCACTGAGAATTTTTGTTACGAAAAACACCAACCTTCAGTGTTTGATATAAGAGCTAAATTTAACCAGTGTTAAGCTAATGATAATTGTAACTCATGATAAATGTTTCTGGCACATGCTCAGCCCACCTCCAAATTCGGCCACTCTTGGCTCCAAAATAAAATGGAAAACAAACAAAGAAAAATAATCATAAAACTAGGACATTTTACTATTCATTACTGCCTGAAGAAAATAAGAATAACCCAGGTTAAACTCAGGGTTCTTGCCAGGCCAACAGAGAGTCACATGTCTACTGAGCCAAGCATTCCTTTAACCTTACCTACTGTAACAGTTGCTATTGTAATGCAGTGTATGACCACATGGCGGCGCCTCCTGTCTCGTGACTGGTGTGTCACCCCCTTTTTGTTCTTCTTCGCACTCCTCCTGTAATGGATGCTCCCGTGTGTACGCGGACTAGTGTGCTCTTTAGTAATGTGTGGTAGAGGTAGCACTTTTATTTTTGATATTGTAAATAAATGAGTACTTTTTGGAAAGTCAGAAGCTGTTGCTCATTCGCTATCCACCTGCACACCTCCGCGGCTGGCTTCATCTCCACCGCACGTTACACTACTAATGAATTAACAACTTTGTTTAAAAAATAAATGAAATTGCATTAACAAATTAAATTTTCACCATTAGAGGAAAAGCATTTCCAACCACCACACAGATCATTATGTACAGCTGATATTCGTTTAGATTCTCTCTCCAATCTTTCTGTGTTCAATAATAACTTCCACCAAACCATCAATGTGTCTGGTTCTGCTGGAGGCTTCTTCCATTTAAAAGGGAGTTATCCTTTTCACTGTCATCAAGTGCTTGCTCAGAGGAGGTCATTTGATTGTTGGAGTTTTCTCTCTATTATTGTAGTCTTTACCTTACAGTATAAAGCACCTTGTGGTGACTGTTGTTGCAATTTTGTGATATATAAATAAAACTGAATCGATTCAGAATTCACTGTACACAAACAGCATTAATGAAGGTTACAAATGATCTTGTGGCCTCAGACAGTAGACTTACCTCTGTACTGCTAGACAGTGTAGTGTTTGACACTGTTGACCACACTTTTTATTACAGTTGTTAGAACATGTCATAGATATTAAAGGTACTGTGGCACAGTGGTTTAAGTCATATCTGTCTAATGGACTCCAATTTTCTCATGTGTGAGGTAACTTAAAGCAGACAGAGTTCATTAGAGCGTTGTATGTATGTATTTGTCCATCACCTCAGGTTCCAGTTCATTCCATGAGAATTGTGAATATGAAAGATTAAAACAAAATCCCCTGATTAGCCTGTTTCTCTGTAACACAGAGAGACAGAGAACCTTTCACAGTCACTGTAAATGTATTCTCTAGTATTATTGTGTGAAAATTTCTTTTCTTAGAGCAAAGTGGATATTTATCACTGATGGTCTATTATTTATTTGTTTTCTTTTGCTAGAATTTTAATTTTTTCATAACTCTGTGTATCATTTAGTATCACGGTGGTTTAAATCTCTGATCCCCACAAATCGAAAATGTACACGTTAAAAACATACTCTGGAGAAAGAGTCGCTTTAATTCTGAAAAGATTTGACCGGAAGTGCTGTTCCTGTTTAATGTCCAAAACCAAGCCTCGTTAGTGAGATGCTGGGAGCTGAGTAGGATTAGGAGCGCAGCAGGAGAGCAGCAGCTCGGCTCTCCGCGCTTTGTTTTCTGCTCAGATCATCAAGAGCTGCAGTCTGGTGTGTAAACGCTGCTCTCCTTCAGCTGCATGTAGTTCTTCTCTCTGAAAGCGACCTGCCTTTTTTCTCCAGAGGGCATCCCACCGTACCGCCCATTGCAACAGGTCGAGCAGGAGGTGAAATCTAAAAAAAAATATATAGATGTGATGTGACAGTAAAGCGCAGAGAGAGAGGCGGGCAGCAGAGGAGGTTGACGGTGTAAGCTTTGATGGTTTCAGCTGCAGTGGATGCGACAGAGCGGGGACCTGCCAACATGATGCCGGTGAGTGGAAAATCACATTCTGCCTTAATGACCCATTCATGCACAACTGTCACCACCATCTGAGGGCGAAGCTCCGAGTTCAACTTTCTACCACACATCCTTACATAGCTGCATCACGAATTAAATTTATAGGACCACGCACTGAGATCTTCGTGGAATCCTGGAAAGCATTTTTAACTAAGAATGTGTCTCGAAATAACACGTCATGTTTTATAAATTAATCTTTTTTGTTGTACTTCGCTTCCTCCGACTTTGTGATGTAATGATAAATACTACATATAACACAGTTAATATTTAATCACGCAGTATATTTATGTTTGAAAATAAAGATATTAGGTGTAGTTTTAATTTGTGTTAATGTGCAAACGTCCAGCTTTAAATCATGGCTGTGGGTGGAGTGTTCTTAGCGGTTTGCTTTGTGTTGATATTGTGTCTTTGCGTTGGGTGCAGTTTGCACAGTGCCTGCTGTCATGCAATGAAAATTAAAGTAACTTTCTTTAACATTCACACTCCTTAGAAATTGTAAAGTGTTCTCACATTTTCTCCTTGATCAACACAAACTGAAATCAACTTGTAAGCAACTTGATCAGTAACATTACTATGACTGTTAAATGTATTACAGTACTCTGTTACAGAGTATATACAATTTTAACCCATCACATTGTATCTAGCAGATATCTGCTGAATACAATGTGGGGAAGCTTAAACACAAAAACAGGATCAGTTAGACAACAGATGCCAGTGTGGTGGAATCAGACAGAATAGGGATTACGTGTTCCTCTCATCACGGACCAACTGCAGGTGACACAGAGGATTTGAAGTTGTCTGGTGTCTGTCTGCAGTGACTCAAACACAGCAGACTTCTCTGTTGCACCAACCAGTGTCACAACCACATGTGAGCAGCTGTGGATCTACTAATAATAGATTAACACCATTGCATTGCACCATTGTTTTCATGTGGAATGATGGTACTCTTCTGGTTTATGAGAATAAAAAAAGAAAAAAGAAGTGTTGACCTTTTCGTGCATGCTACATCCTCAGTCTTACTTCTGCTGAACAGTTTACATTTCAGGCTGTGGTGTTCTGGTACTTGTCACATGTCACACTTCCCACTCTTCACTGGTGTCCCGTGTCTGGGAATCACTCATGGCTGCAAATCTGAAGTAATGTGAACTGACCACCAAAGCCAAAGTGTCATTATTTCACTGAAATTCAGATAACTGACACGTTGACTGGTTGGATTTAAGTGTGTTTCAGCTACAGTTATCTGCATTAATGATGGGGGGGGGTTGCACACTAATGGATGGCAGACAAAAGAGGAACTTTATAGACTCTATCAATGAGGAAATGGTGAGATGAACTTCTCATTTATTGTTCTATAGACAGTAACTTCTACTCTTGACTTCATTATTTCTACATAGGTTGTTTGGAGGAAGCTCTTATAAAACAATAACCAATTTACTCACAACTTGTCTTAAATAAAGGTGTAAAGGTGACACATATTATACTCTATACTGCTAAATGTAGCTTTTTTGATTCACACTTCAAAATAATCTTTATTTTTTATAAAAATGACAAGTTGAAAAAACAAATCAAAAAACAAAAATAAATTTTTTATCAATGCCAAATATTACGGAGCTCTGTAAATTGTTTACAGGCTATTCTGTCACCGAAACAACTGAAACTAAAGTGCTCTGCTACCAATGTACCATTGATTAACCGCAAATGAGAGGTAGTGTCAGGTACTTGCATCATTTTCTAGTCTGACTGTAAATTCAGCAGACAGCAGGATATCGACCTGTTTCTCTTGTTCACTCATCTTTATCATTTCTCTTCTAACTGCTTTGATCTTTTTAAACCTTACCCAGAACGCTGGCTTGCGCTGTGGCTGTCGAGCTCCTTGTAGCTTAAGCTACGTTACCTTTGTTAACTTCCTTAAAATATCCATGTTCAGCTGGGTGAAGACAATTTATGATTAAGTTTTCATGGTGCTCCACCTACAGTTTATTTTGAACTTTTTGACTTCACTCATAGTGAAGAGCTTCCATGTTAATGACATGTTGTATGTGCTGTATGTGTACATGTGACTGTTTGCTTAGCTCATAACTGAACATGGTTACCAGACAGGATCAAGAATGCTGGAACAAATCGAGCCCCTGGTCAGCTGATTTGTACAACTTTACTTATGCCGAGTTGATTGGCTGCCCTCATTAACAACATAATGAACAGCAGATGGGTGGGGCTTCTATGCTCTCATTCAGAGCCATGTGTCCTCCAACACAACAACTACAGGTTTCTGGATGTTAATGAACAAATGTTGACTGGTTGACAAGTGGGTGGCTGCAGCTCAGGAGGTAGAACAGGTCATCTACCAATCTGTAGGTTGGTGGTTCCATCCCCGGCTGCTGCAGTCTGCAGATACTAATTGATGCATCCATTGGAATGTGAATGTTAGACAGAAAGCACTTAAGCATAGAAAAAAGTACTCGGATGAATCAGTGAATGAGTGCGTTGAGTGCTCAGGCTGAGTAGAAAGCCGCTGTTTAAGAACCCTTACAACTGAAACAAGGGCAGAGAGAGTGTCAGCAATGAGAGACGTGTGAAAAGAAACACCAAAGATGCAACACACAGCAGTCATTGTTGTTAACACTTGGTTTTACTTGAGCTCTTTTGCATGTTAACGCCGTCTTCTCTGGCAGCCTGACAGAGAGACCCACAAGCAAGAGTAGCCCCAGATCCGTTACACCACATTGTACACTGCCTCCATCAACAACAGGCCCACTCTGCAGGTAGACAGGGTGTCCACTAACTGCCAGCGGACTGCTAATACGCTACCACTGCTGAAACATGATTTCAGAATAAGTGGGAGAAATCTTAATTAAAAGTATTTCCACTGCAGTTAGAAGAGTTCAAGAAAATCACAAAGCTCTATTTTTAAATAGTGGAAGTTGTCAGTATTGTTTCTGCTGAGACAGTTACTGTGGCTCACAAAACAAAAAAACCCAAAACAAAACCTTTGTCAGTCTTTTTTTGTTCGTTTTCCATATTAACTTTGACGTCCAGACTGTAAGAAAAAGCAGGAAACAGAAATTATCTGTTAACCAGAGAGGAAAACCTTACTGCAATGGGGGAAAAAGAGACATCAGTATTTTCCAGCAGAAGATAAGGAATATAATATTATGTTTAAAATAAAAGGTTCAACCTGATACTTTTGGTAATATTTTGTTTTCTTTACAAGCCTATGTTTTTCATTTATTACAGTATATTTAAATTGACCATTTTGTGATTTACAATGTTTTGGAGAACTGTAATAACATTAATAGAGATTATTATACATATAATTTAGAAACCAGATTTTTTTTAAAGGTCTAAAGTGAAACATTTAGAGCCCCTATAGAGATTACCTGAACATTTGCTGACCTTTGTATCTAAGACTTTGTCCTTGTCTACTTAAACCTCCAACACTATAAAAGTATACACATATACTATGTTTGTGTATATGAGAGAAAAAAAAAAAAGCATAAAAGGACCAGTTTTTGTGATTCAGGATAGTGAAGCAAGCCTTAAATGTTACATAAAAGCTGCCTTTAAAAAGGCAGCACGCCCTATTCATTAAACTGCATCCTCATAATCTTCCAGGCAGAGCTCAGTGGAGCTCATTGTGCTGCTTGGTAACTGTTGCCACAGTGACCAGAAATTAACACTAGCACACTCACTAACACACACACACGATTCAAGGTCATATGGGAACACTATTTATTTAATATTCCTTAGGCGATGAGGAGCTAAAGCATTTGTAACCTTCATGTTAGTTTACAACATCACCCTGGTGCTGATATTCAGGTCTCAAAGGTGCCAATAAAGTCAGACTTGTCCCACTCTGGCTTTGTTTACATCTTTAGGCAGAAGCATTTTGACAGTGAGAGTACTTCCTTCTTTCTTGTTCAATGTATAGTATGAAATTGCGCTAAACATTCAAATGTAGAAAAGTCACCTTCTTGTTGACATCCTCTAACAGACATCAGTAAGAAAATTGGTTTTCACCATATATGTTGGCCAATATGCTAATGTGTTTAAATGTAAGTATATAATCAGCTAATCAGATGGCAGCAACTTCGTGCATTTATCTATTTAGGTATGTAGACATGGACAAGTGGCTGAAGTCCAAACTGAGAGATAGAGTAGGGAGGAAAGGTGATTTAAGTGACACTGCATGGTTGTTGGTGCCAGACAAACTAGCATGAGCATTTCCAGAAACTCCTGGGATTATGTTTAGGTTTAAAGAAAATGGTCTGAAAAACAGAAAGTATCCAGCGAGCAGCAGACCTCTGGTGTAATATCCCTTGTTGATGCCAGAGGTCAGAGGAAAATGGCCAGACTGCTTTGAGCTGATGTGAAGCTCAGCTATATATGTATACATATATACACACACTGCATGTTTATAAGCGCAAACAATGCTAAACACTGCTGATGACAGATGTTACTAGGTAGGTAGATTTAATTAATAGTGTGTAGTGTAATATTATAAGTTGGTAGGTAGGCTAATAAAATTACTTGGTGGGTTACAGACACCAATAGCATCATAACATACACTTTATCAAAAGCTATGACTTTATAGATGATTAGTGAGTAGGTGGGACATATCCTAATATAATCTAACAAAACAATGCCAGTCAATCAGAAGACAATGTTAACAATAGATGTATGGAAGCATTCTGCGTTTATACTGCTCACTATGGTAGCGTCCTAGACAATGGGGTCGTGTGTATTGTTTATCCAATATTGGTATGTCATGTGATGCTGGTAGCCATATGGCTACAGCCCTCCACAGTGCCTACAAAACATTTGGGATGTGACCTGCAGTGTGGCAGCTGTCAGCATGTTGCCCTGAGCAGAAATAGGATGGATACTGAATGAGTGAATGAAAACAGTCGGCACACTGACAGTGAAATGTGTTTTCAGTCAGTTTGGTTGTGATTTAACACTCTGTTATAAATAATGCATGCTGAGATCAAAACCACTATTCTTTGACCTTTGGCTTTTCCCCGGTCTTGTCTGATAATGTTTCAAATTAGCTTCAGTTCTAATTTTTAAGCTTTGAGCTTCTGATCTCAGGATTATTTGACAGAGTTTCCTAATTTGTCCTGTTAATTATAATAATCAAATTATTTAATTAAATCAGTGATCTACTGTGTTAAATGTTTAGATTTATTAACTGTCACATTTGTAGTCATTGGTGCTTTCATAGATATCTACATCAGCACCAGTATTAAACAAAAATAAAATAAAAATGTTGAGTTTGCAGTTGTAATCCTGAGTAGCAACAAAAACAGCTTAAAATGTTTTTAATTTGCTAAAATTATGTAATACATTTCTTTTGTTGATTAAAGCTGAACTATATGTATCCATGTGTGTTTGTCTGCTTCTGTTGTGACGTCTCAGTTGTTGGCAAGTCAATAACAGGATTACGAGGCGACTCCATTTTGATCATTGTTAAGACGAAGCTGTTGACCTCTTGCAGACAGTAGATGGATCGTTAATTTCATCCCATACAGCAGTGGGGGTTGTGGTAGTATTAAGCAGCGTGATGCAGCTCTAATTCCTGGCTGGATTAGGAGCTGAGGCCACAGGACTTTAAGGCTCTCCGCCTGTTGACTAGCAGGTTCACTCTTCGGGACTTTTTAATATTTCAGCTCGCTTTCACATGTTTCCACTTTCAGCTACTATGGGTGCTTATAATGCAGCAGTGTTTCCAGGAGTTCACAGGGTTTTTTCCTCTATGATTGAAATTAATGATGTTGTGGTGGTATAAAATCAAACAGCCTGTACTGTCTTGTTGGAAGGATTTTTTACAGTGTTTTAACTGCAAGATGACAGATTTGGTGTGTGTGTCGTGTTTGTGTTTTTGTGCAAGTGTCTGTGTTCGCTTGTTTAAGTGTTCTAGTGAATGAGAGAGTTTGTGTGTCTGTGTGCCTTTAAAAGAGCATGTAATGGCTGCAGTGAAGAAGAGCAAGCATGTCAGCATTCTGAAGTTTGTGCTTCGATGCAAAATTTAGTGCTGCTGAAAACAAGGCATTATGATGGTAAAGATGTTGATGATAATTCAGTGTCCAACCTAACAGGCCACATGTACATTTTTATTGGAATGTGGAAGAAAATAGACAACTTGATTATATCATCTCCTCCTGCTGGTACTGTAACTTCAGCATGCATGCCCATTTCACTTTTGGAGAGAAAGCGTGAAATGGTCACAGTGGACCGGTGTGTCTATTACATGTTTTGCTCACAAACAACAGGTTGCAACGATTGATAGCTGGTGCTTCTGGGCAGACATTTATGGAAATGCCTGGTGTGAAGTGTTACTCATCTCAGCTGACTATTTATGTTACCCATTTTAATCAGAGCTACAAGTGAAACTAAAGGTGACTGAGGTGAAAAAAAAGTGCACATACTCACAAATGTAGTCTGGTTTTAGGATCTGTTGATGTTCAGGAATCAAGAGACTCCCAAGAGAAACTTTCTTTCCTCCATCATCTCTGATTGGCTGCAGTGTTTCCTGGTCGACCTCAGCTGAGTGACTGATGACAGTGGCCCACTTTGTCTGAACCTGAAGGAAGACGGCATTGCTCCAGTTTTCTTTATGTAGGACAGTAGGCAGGCTGGTTGACGGCTTCTCACTGAGACCATTAAATCTCTTTCAGAGTCTTTCACTGGTTCAGTTAGGGCCTTTGTTGGTTTTATTATTTCTAACACTATTGCAACTTAAATTTCTTGAGTATTTCCATTTTCTGTTGACAAGAACAGCTACTGTAGCCTGCAATAACATAAAACAAAAATCGTTCTTAAGAGCTAAAAGGCCAGGAGAAATGATTGGGGCTAAATACAAAATTGCACTTTTCTTTCTGACAATGTTCATTTACATTTGCTGAGCAGAGTAATCTTACAGTTTGACTGAACGAGACCAATAAAATGAACAACGCCCTCAGCAACCTTTCTTATAGTAATTAGGACTAAAGTGAAAAGATTCTTTTATTTATCTTTTATTTAATTTGAAAAAAATCCCACTCATGTGTGACCTCATGGTGCCTAATCACTGGCATTGGCAAGCTTGGAACTGCCCATTTTAGCTCTGTCATGGTGATACTATGGACTTGTTTCAAAGCCTGAAGTCTGGATTCTCTATGGTAGTCACTTTTTCTCAGTTATATCAATAATAATAATAATAATAATAATGATGATAATGGATTGGATTTATATAGCGCTTTTCAAGGCACTCAAAGCGCTTTACAATGCCACTATTCATTCACTCTCGCATTCACACACTGGTGGAGGCAGCTACAGTTGTAGCCACAGCTGCCCTGGGGCAGACTGACAGAAGCCAGGCTGCCATATCGCGCCATGTGAGACATTTTAGTTTTCTCATCTTTTCCTCACACTACTGTCTTACAGAAAAAATAGAAAGCACATGAACAAATTCAAAAAACCAAGAAGATTGAATGTTGCGTATATGAAAGTTATTTTGCTTTAGTTATGTTTCAGGTAATATTGAATTGATTCCTATAGAATCCCTGGCAAGCAATCCTCAGGTTAGTGACTAAAAAGGTAAACTGTGTGGACTGAAGTACCCACTGATTTGTCAGAAATTATCAATAAGACTGAATGTCACATCCATATGCCCAGTAATTTATCCCTTTGTATATTTGCAGTTGAGCTCTCATTTCGGTCAGCTGTATTTGTGGTTTTGAGTAAACTGTTTCAAGACCTTTTTGGATGGACTCAGTGACATTTGGCTCACATACTTGTGTTCCCCCCAAGATGAACTAATACCGTTTTCTCCTGTTACACCTTAACCAGGCCAAGTACTGTAACAACAAAGAGGGTTGTAAATTGGTTTCAGCTGCTTTGGTGTTAATGAAATTACTAACATGTGCACTAGAATGCCAACAATGAGACAGACCTAAAACAGGAATGGTTTTACAGGTGGAGGCCTTTGCCCATGTCTCCTTTGTGCGAGTGTCACGACTCACTCGATAAAGCCTCTTTTAATGATACAAAGAGCGGCTAGGTCCACACGGCTTCAGGGCGCACCACGTGATCATCAATTTCTATCACTTGGTCAAAGACCCTCCGCCCCCGGAATCAGTGACGGACGTCGCCACTGAGCACATGATTGCCGTGATTGCCTCCCCGTATACTGCCCCCAACACGTTATTAAACGCTGTTCAATTCGTACCCGGAATTAGGGGACAGGCGCGGGGTAACTGTGTGTTTTGCCCTTGGATTTCAATATCAGCGGTACTTTGGGATACTTGTGAATATCACCATGAACACATTTCACCCACTCCGCTTTCAGCAATACCCCGGGGCGAACCAAGCTTTGGTGCATAAGGCTCTGCGTGCAGACCGTGTCCCCCAAAGCATGGCGCATACCCCCATGACTCCTTACCGGGACGCTGTAGTACCTCCTGAACCGGGGGAGGGTGTCGGAGCCTGAGCGATGTGAGTCTGGCATACCAGCTGAGTTTCGGCACCACTGTAAAGGACCGTGACCCGACACGCCGTTCTTTCGATTGTGTAACTGTTTTTTTTTCCCTAAATTGATTGTGCACTCGTATTAATTCCCTGGTTCGGCACACACACCAGCCAGCTTTCAACCCGCCCGCACACTTCTCCTCTCGTGTCCGACCTCGCTATGTGAAGGGAGAAACCTTGTTTGGTTGATTATTTCCACCTGGCCCTCCAGCCTCCCTGGCCCTGCCCCTTGAGCTCACTGCGCCATCCCTCCCCCTGCAGCTGAGCCAGGGACCACGCCTCCACCACAATGATGGCACAAGCATACATTGGCCCTTATTCACAAACAGTGTGCATAAATCATGCATTGAAACTTTCATGCACAAACCCAAATTTTATCAATATTTGTATAGCTGATTTGTACTTCACAAACAACTTTACAAATGTGAGTACAAACAAATGAAAGCCTGACTGACTTAGAAAACTTACACACATGTTTGCAAAATGAATACTAGTATATTTATATTTATCCTTATCAATAGTAGATGATAATATTATTACCAATTATGATATAGTGATCTTATTGTTAATTAGGTCACTATATACAATTTTCAAAAACATGGTAAGCCACAACATGGTTAGACTTGTTCTTTTTCTTCTTTTGGCTGTTCCCGTCACCAGTCGCCACAGCATATCATCTGCCTTCATCTCACACTATCCCTGGCATCCTTTTCTGTCACACCACCCCCTCTTTTATCCATGAACTTCTTGGGGGTTGCTGTAACTCAGGAGGTGGGGCAGGTGATCTACTAATTGGAAGGTTGGTGGCTCCTGAAGCTCCATCTTCAAACATCCTTTGTCCAGTATATTCACTATCCCTCCTCTATATATGTCCAAACCATTTCAACCATGCCTTTCTAACTTCAGCACTGACATTCGATTTCCAGCTTCAAACTCATGATTCTGACACTCTTAACCTGCACAACACTATTTCCATGCTTTTCTTTTAAGGTTACACTTGCTTCATTTCTCTTCATATTTACTCTGTGGTAGAAGAGTGTGACTCCACCTCCATTGCAGTAGCATTTAGCTTAAAATACTGTTTTGTCTTTTTTGAATGCTCAGCCCCTCCCTTTTTATATCTTGTTGGCATATGCATCATATATGTTTTTGTTCTTTTGAGCTTTTTTCAGACCACATTGACTGGAATGAATAAAACAGAAATCAGGGCAGAAAGAGCTGTGCAAAATGAGAAAAGCCAGCTCAGGGATGTCAAGTTGAAGATTTTAATCCTTAGACCAGCTTTGTGGATGGGAACCTTTAGAAGAAGCTCTGATAAGCCTTTGAGCATGTTGTTGGTTAGTGCCTAGTTCACAGGATAAGTAAAGGCTGGAAAGTGCTGAGTGCTGCATCCACGCAGGTTGGCAGGCTGTGGGAAGTAATCTGGCTGTGGGCCTACCCTGCTGGAGTAACAGATGGCTCATTGCATCATGGGAGTTCTGTCCACAAATATCTGTAATAGTTGTAAATAGCACAAAAGCTGCAATAAAGGTGAAAAGGGCAGGTTTTGTTTTCAGTGAAACTGTTATGTTGCATGCTGTTTTACTGAACACAGTCTGTTAACGGACTATTCCAATGATTTTGGTTTTAACACTTTAAACAGAACATTGGAAACCTGACAGCCCTTGGAACTATTTTAAGTTTGTGGATGTTGTACAGGTCTGTTGTGAAAGTGAGGTTGGCGATCTTATGATGTTACTGGTTGAGTTTTACTTATGGTTATGCTTATGAGTGGGTACTAACCAAAACATATGAGCATGAGTAGCAGAATGAACCTCATCCAAGGGTTGTCTGAGTAGCAGAGTGAAGCTTTTGGTCATGCAGGAAGTAGACCGTTCAACCACATTGCAAGAGGACAGTTGAGGTAGTTCTGGCATCTGATTAGGGTGCCTCCTTTATAGAAGGAGGTGATATGGCCTCAAAATTATATCACGATATTTTAAGAAAATTTGCAATAATTATATTTTATGACAATATAAAAAAGGCTTTGTTGATGCTCAGTTCCTTTCAATTCAATTTCAGTTTTGTTTATATAGCACCAAATCACAACAAAATTGGCCTCAAGGTACTTTATTATTTTAAGGTACAGACCCAGTAATACACAAGCTCACAGTTGTAAATCAGTGACGCGGATCTCTCATCCTGCTTTTCAAGTGAGCTACTGTCATTGATGACAGTCTTCCTAATTTAAAGGTAGTCTATTGAAACAACGTGAACGTGAACCCTGAATTCTTATTACCAAAATGTATTTTGTAATTGTAGATGTTCCTAACTGTGTACCTCAGCAACAATAACCAACACTTTAGTGAAGTCCCCATCACACCAGAGACACTGTGCAGAGATGTGGTGGAGCTCTGCAAGGAGCCTGGCGAGTCTGACTGCTATCTGGCTGAGATATTGAGAGGCTCAGGTGAGTTTCTTGTGTCAAGTAGATATCCAAACTGCTAGTAGTGACCTAATAATGATAATAAATTGCGGTATTCATTCACGTGAACCTCAAATACACAAACACTGATATGGTTGTAGCTATATCTCAAAAGTAGCCATAATCTGACTTTCAGGTCAGGTGATAAGAACATAGTTTTTGGCCCTATAGTATAATTATATCATGATTGATTAATTCCATCTCTTTTTGTAACAAAGGGTTAATGTTATATTCTTTAACGTTGTGTGCTTTTTTCAATCAATCAGAACGTGTTGTTGGAGAAGGAGAACAGATGCTGGAGGTGTTGCAGCGATCAGGACAGCAGAGAGGAGAGGTACGTTATCTCCTCCGTCACCAAAGAGCACCTGGACGAGAATCAGGTAAGAAAGAAACTTAATGGCTAAAGGTAATTAAAAAACTGACATACTATGTTATTTAATAAAGGACCACACACCACCAGAACAGTCTCAGTACTATTTGGCACTCATAACATTTAAAAAGAAAAAATTAAAATGTCCAAACAGCCGTAACTACAGTACAGGTTATGATTTAGGTACAACATTTAGGTCTAAGCTAATTTATAATTATAAGTAATCAATTGAATGTTAATTATGAAGAATTTGATAGACAGTATCCATCCTCTCACTTTTGATGGCAGGTATGGATCCTGTGGTTAACTCAGTGGAGTGGCAGTACTGGTGTATCCCCTTTGTAAATATACAGATATACCTCTATCCATCTATTAGTTGATATACAGAGGTGGCAAAAGAACACACATTTTTCACAAGTACAGATGCTTGTATTTGAAAAGTAAAAAGGTGAGTGTTCCTCTAATTCTCTTGACAGTGTATATACAGAAAATATTGGCACTATTGAAGGTCCGAATGAGCACAGTGTATCTTGTAGGTTACTTTGCTTTCACTCGTTCGTCCATCCATCTTCTTTCGCTTATCCAGGGCCGGGTCGCGAGGGCAGCAATCTAAGCAGAAAAGCCCAGACCTCCCTCTCCCCAGCCACCTCCTCCAGCTTGTCTGGGGGAACACCAAGGCGTTCCCAGTCCAACCGAGAGATATAATCTCTCCAGCATGTCTTGGGTCTGCCCCGGGGCCTCCTCCCGGTGGGACATGCCCAGAACACCTCACCCAAGAGGCATCCTTATCAGACGCCTAAACCACCTCAGCTGGCTCCTTTTGATGTGGAGGAGCAGCGGCTCTACTCTGAGCCCCTCCCAGATGGCAGAACTTCTCACCCTATCTCCAAGGGAAAGGCCAGTCACCCTTTCTCTGAAGGGTGACTGGCTCACAGAACGAGTATCTGTGATCTCGTTCTTTCGGTCACTATCCACATCTTGTGGTACATAAGGGATGTAGATCGACCGGTAAATCAAGAGCTTCGCTTTTAAACTCAGCTCTCTCTTCACCACGACAGACCAGTATAGTGTCCGCATCACTAATCCGTCTGTTGATCTCTCGCTTCCTTTTCCCGTCACCCGTGAACAAGACCCCGAGATACCTAAATGCCTGCACTTGGGGCAGGAACTCGTCACTGACCCAGAGTGGGCACTCCACCCTTTTCTGGCTGAGGACCTTGGCTTCAGATTTGGAGGTGCTGATCCTCATTCTCACCACTTCACACTCAACTGTGAACTGTTCCAGTGTGAGCTGGAGGCCATCATCCGATGAAGCCAACAGAACCACATCATCTGTGAAAAGCAGAGATGAGATTCTGAGACCACCCAACTAAAAGCCGTTCACCACCTCATAATTCTGTCAAATAAAAATTATGAACAGAATCGGTGACAAAGGGCAGCCCTGGCCAAGAATGAGTCCGACTTATTGCCGGCTATCCGGACCAAGCTCTTGCAACGGTTGTATAAGGATCGAATGGCCTGAAGCAATGGACCAGACACCCCATACTCCCGAAGCACCTCTCACAAGACACTCTGAAGGACACGGTCTTCTCCCAGTCCACAAAGCACACATAGATTAGTTGGGCAAACTCCCATGCACCCTCAAGTATCCTTGAGAGGGTAAAGAGCTGATCCTGTGTTCCATGACCAGGATGAAAACCGCATTGTTAATGCTGTATCAGAGGTTCGACTAGCGGGTGGACTCTCCTTTCCAGCACCCTGGCATAGACTTTCCCAGAGAGGCTGAGGAGTGTGAGCCCCCTATAGTTGGACACACCCTTTGGTCCCCGTTCTTAAAGATGGGAATCACCACCCTGGTCTGCCAATCCAGAGGAACCACCCCTGAGCTACACACAACATTGTAGAGGCATGTCAACAAAGACAGCCCTACAACGTCCAGAGCCTCCAGGAACTCAGGGCGGACCTCATCCACCCCAGGGGCTCTGCCACCAAGGAGTTGTTTAACTGCCCCAGTGACCTCGCCCCCGGAGATAGGCTAGTCGTCCCCCTCAGACTCTGCTTCCTCCACAGAAGACGTGCCAGTGGGATTAAGGAGGTCCTCAAAGTATTCCTTACAATGCCCGACTATGTTTTCAGTCAGAAGTCAGCAGCGCTCCACCCGCACTATACACATTGCAGGTGGAGCACTGCTTTCCCCTCCTGAGTCGTCTGATGGTTTGCCAGAATCTCTTCGAGGAAGTCCTCGTTAGAGACCAAATTTCTAAGATTTTTAGGCCAAAGTGCAATAACCTCAGTTTTATCTGAATTCAGAAGCAGAAAATTAGAGGTCATCCAGGTCTTTATGTGTTTAATAGACTCCAATTTTTTCTCGTAAATGGAGAGTCCTCTTCACACACTAAGGATAATTATGGAGTTCCACAGGCTTCAGTGCTAGAACCAATTCTGTTTAGATTATACATGCTTCTTTACATGCAGTATTCAAAGTATTAAAGACAGCATTAAAGACATAAAAACCTGGATGACAACTAATTTTCTGCTTCCAAATTCAGATGAAACTGAGCTTATTATACTTGGCCCTTAAAGAGTCTCAGAGGGATGCTGAAAGGTTCATGCATTTATTACTTCTAGGCTGGACTAGTGTAATTTGTTATTATCAGGATGTCCTAAAACTCCCTGAAAAGCCTTCAGCTAATCCAAATTGCTGCAGCAAGAGTACTGACAGGGACTAGAAACAGATTTCTCCTGTTTTGGCTTCCCTTCATTGGCTCCCTGTTAAATCCAGAATGGAATTCAAAATCCTGCTCCTCACATACTGTCATGGTTCACTGTGTGGCTGGCAGGAAATAGAACCCAAACACAGGAGTCATACACGGGGAGGGATGAACTCAAAACGGCAGCTTTATTGCTGGAAAAACACATAGGTACTAAACTAAACACAAGGAGCTATAAACAAGAAACTCAAATCAAAAACCAGAGACACGAGGGAGCTACACTGGAAACACAAGGACATAGGAGCGCGGAGGAAACACACAGTGAGGGGACGACGCCACACAGAACAGAGGGGGACATTGACATAAGTACACAGAAGATAACGAGGGAAGTGGAAGCACACGGGGACATAGCTGAGGACAATTACACATAACAGAGTGGGGAGGACACGAAATTCTGACACCAAGACGCGGACCTTAAACATAACACAGAGAGTACACAGAGACAGCCGAGAGAAGCAGAGAGAGAGAGAACATGATGGAAAGAGGAAAACACAATAACTCACATCACTATATACACGGTCACACAGAGGGAGACAAAGGGGGATAACGACACGAGAGGAAATCCAGTAAATTAACCTGAACAACTTAGGACCCATAGAATAACAAATGAACTTAGGATGACACAGGAACACAGGAAAACTAAGAACGCTGGGTCAAATGACCCAGAATCTTGACACATACAAGGCCTTGAATAATCAGGCCCCAATCTCATCTTAATGACCTTGTAGTACCATATCACCCGATTAGAGCACTACGCTCTCGCACTGCAGGCCTACTTGTTGTACCTAGAGTATTTAAAAGTAGAATGGGAGGCAGAGCCTTCAGCTTTCATGCCCCTCTTCTGTGAAACCAGCTTCCAGTTTGGAAATGGGACACTATCTCTACTTTTAAGATTAGGCTTTAAACTTTCCTTTTTGCTAAACATATAGTTAGGGCTGGACCAGGTGACCCTGAATTCTCCCTTAGTTACTCAGCAATTGACTGCTGAGTAACTAAGGCTGCTGGGGGCTTATTATTATGCACTAGTATTTTATCGTCATTCACCTTTTTCACTCACTATGTGTTTATATACATTGTTGTCAATCTTGGCCTATCCTGACCATCCTCTGCACCAACACTGGATAGGCAGTAGAGCATGGCTAAAATGATTAAATTCTTCATTAGTATTTACTGTGTTTTGTGTCCAGTTGGATCCAGGGCTGCAGATCAGATGATGAGGAGAAACCAGGTGAAAGCCTCTTTGGAGAGATGTCTGGAGAATGGGGTGAGAGACTTTTACTGTGATTTTGATAAAAATAAATCAGTGTGTTTTGCCTTGGCTTACATTTTTATTACCGACTAACATGAATCCCTTCAAACACATTCATAGATATTGCATTTTGAGTTTCTGTGATCAGCAGTCCCCAAACTTTTTTGCGCCACGGACCGGTTTATGTCCAACAACATTTTCATGGACCGGCCTTTAAGGTGTCGCGGATAAATGCAATAAAATAAAACCAGTACCCATACTAAAAAAAAGAAGATTTATTCATAACGCACGGGAAAAGACCCAGAGAAACCAAGTTAACGATAAAAACGATAAAAAGAATAATGCTAAAAACCGACAAAAACCCTGAAAACCATTAATTTCACATCCAAGCCTGAACTCTCGCGGCCGGGTACCAAACGACTCATGGACGGGTACCGGTCCATGGCTCGGGGTTGGGGACCGCTGCTGTAAATGGCTGAACAGAAAGTTGTGCATTGCACCTTAAAATGCATGAAGGTTGTGACAGCTGGACAGTGTAATGTGTCTTTTAGTATTTCTGTCTGTGTGAAAGTGAACTCTGACTGTATCTGCGTTACAGGTTTCAGCTCCCTGTCTGGACATGACGCTGAATGAGCTGCACGACCTGGCAACCCGACAGCAGCAGCAGATCAGTGCTCAGCAGCAGCTGCTGGCCTCCAAGGTAAAACACACCATACACAACTATTACTACTGTTACTACTGCTGGTGTTACCACTTATATTGATGCTGATACTATTTTAAATGCAGTTCACAATAACCTCTTGCAGTTGCCTATGGATGCTTATTAACTACTTCTTGTACTCCGTTTGCCCCCTGGACTAGTATACCAAACAAAGTTCTGTGCAAACAGAGACTAATGTTCATACTAAAGTGATGCACATGATTCGACTGTGACTACACAAGCCTTCTATACCTCATATGAATGGCTAGATATATTTTACAAGATGTACTGTAAATGTTTCATGTCTTCCCAGTTAAAGTATATCAGGAAGAAATCGGTGTAGCTGTTTAGCATGATATGATATGATAAAGACCTGAAAAGCATTGTGTTTTGCAGGAGCAGCAGCTACGGTTCCTGAAACTGCAGGATCACCAGCAGCAGCAACAGGAGGCGTCAGAACAGGAGCGGCTGTGGCAGCTCAGGGAGAATGCGCATAACCAGGAGGCCAAACTGCGACGAGTCCGGGCCCTAAAGGGTCAGGTGGAACAGAAACGCCTAAGTAATAGCAAACTAGGTCAGTGAGCCATGCGACTACATAGGCTTTGTAACATTTTGCAGAGCTTCTTTATTCATATCCAAAACATTAGTTTTGAACTGTTTTATGTGTCACATATTCCTGGCCTAATTGTATAAAATCAATATGAAGCACTAATGCACCGACAAGTTTGGCACATTAGTTTGGGGCAAACATCAACATGGGAAAAACATTAGAACACTATTTAAGAAATTTTTCGTTTCATAAATAGTCTAATTTTTGTATTTTTTAAAATAAACTTGGGATTTTTTTAAACGGGAGCTAATATTCTCATATCCAACTCTATATTTCTGTTCATTGACTATCAGAAAAGCTAAAGAAGAGGTACTGGCGCCCCACTGTTCATTTTCAATCCCAAACTCGTGGTGTAAGTCAACTTTCTTTTGACTGGCTACCCTTCTTAAACAAAAGGTTTACAGGCAGCTGGTGTTATGTATAAGGAGAAGAGGCTCTAAATAAAATTCAACCGTCCAAGTTGTTATTCAATTCAATTTTCTTTTATACAGTGCCAAATCACAACAACAGTCGCCTCAAGGCACTTTATATTGTAAGGTAGACCCTACAAAAATACATACAGAGAAAAACTCAACAATCAAATGACCGCTTATGAGCAAGCACTTTGGCAACAGTGGGGAGGAAAAACTCCCTTTTAACAGGAAGAAACTTCCAGTAGAACCAGGCTCAGAGAGGGGCGGGGCCATCTGCTGTGACAGGTATACCAGTACAGGCCGTGGTCATACATGAGAAATCAGTTGCAAACAATCCAAGTAACGCAAGCAACAGGAAAAGTCAATGAAATACTCTAAATCAGATCAGTTAGGATAGTAGTAGGCAACACAAGGAATACTAGGAATTACTGGAAAGCTTTACTGCAAAGAGTACAGTCTGGCTTAAGATTGTTGTGACGGTATATATACTGAGGAGACTGACTAACTGAACACTGGCCAGGTACAAAAATAGCAGGAAACAGAACAAAGTAAAGTGTAAGACAAATTTAAGTAAAACAGAATGTGACTGTTCATGATGGTGTGATTGAGATGACCATATTAGGGATATGTGCTTTTACTAATCATCATCCAGAACCATGTGTGGAAAAATGCTTTCTGATAGGAATTGACTACATAAATTTTAACCGAATATACATGGTAAATCTGAATCAGAGAAACTTTATTAATCTCAGAGGAAAATTTAGTTTCAAAGAAAATGAGTGCAGAAACAGAGATATTGATAGATAAATGTTAAGATAAATATAGAGATAGGTATAAATATAAAAGGACAAGTATGTGCAAATATGTCATGGTGTACAAAAATGAGAGGGTGCACTGAGATGTGATTTGTTCTGTTCCACATGTGACCTGACTGAAGAGTTTGATAGCAGTGGGAAGGAAAGACCTTCTGTACCACAACTCAGACAGGCGAGGTTGAAGGAACCTGTTGCTGAAACCACTCTTCAGATTGTCCAGTGTGTTATGGAGGGGGTCCATGTCCATGATTGCCTGCAGTCTTGCCAGCATTTTGTCACTGATCACCACCTCTGTGGCGAACTTCATGCCAAAAACAGACTCGGCCTTCCTGAATTTGTTCAGTCTGTTTGCGTCCTTCTCTTTGATGCATGCACCCCAGCATGCCACAGCAAAGAAGCTACTGCTCGCAGTGTTCAAATGACAGAAAAGAATGCTAAACAGCACGTCGACACTACTATATAAACACCATCATCAGATTAAAAAAATGAATACTACCTTTTATGGTTTACAGCAGGGGTGTCAAACTCAATTGCACAGGGGGCCAAAACTTAAGGCACACTTTAGGTCGCGGGCCAAACAAGATAAACATTTATTGAACACTAAAACAATGTTTTTAAACATAAATATGAATAAAAACAGACAGGAATATTATTCCAGAAAAAAATAAACTTTAAATATTTTGCTCTTCATAAAAATATATCCTGTCAAAATTATGCAAGTTAGAAATATGAACATGCTGCCAAAACCCCAGAAAAAATTAATGAAAGCAAACACAAGGTTGGAGCCGCATGTAGCTGAGGCGTTGCTTCAGGAATGGAACTAATAAACTGTGCGGGCCATTCAGTGTCGTACTTTGCCTTGAGTGTATCATTACACTGCAGCTCCATCTGAATCTGCACAGGTGCAGTTTCCACATAAATGGGTTGCAAAGCAGCTCGAAATTCTCTTTTTGTGCTTCAAAGTCACCAAAGCGCCGGGCATACTCAGTGCGCAGTGCACTCAGTTTATCAGCAAAGTGCGCCGACTTGGTTCAACATTACTTGGCAACAGGGAAAGTGAGGTGATAGGTTTGTAGTTTGAACCTATTTGCTGGAACGTTCAAGACAATTTGATTACACAGCAAAAGCAAGACACAAGTAGGCAAAGTTCTTCGTGTTACTCATGCATGAGGGAGAGAACCACGACAAGCGCCGTTCCTTCGCTTGACCCCAGTCGCTCTCGTCCGCTCCCCCATAACATTGTTCTTTTATTGAGCTCACATGAATATACATAGGTTCATTAACATATGACGTATACATACACACAAAGAGTACCTTGCCTGTGCGTTGTGTAAGTATGTGTGTGTGTGTGGGGGTCAGTGTGTGACCCCATAAATGACTATCCTAAACCTGCTGGTCTGTAAGTCCAGCAGTTCATCTAAACAAAAGGCACTTAGACTAAAACTGACATGGCTACGTTTATCCTACCATAAAACAACAAGAGAAGGTACGCCCTCTCCCATGCTCCCAGGATGTGGTGTGAATGCCAGAACACTCTGGAAGTCTTTGCAGACTCCTAAGGATCACACATCGTATCACTACACAATCGATTATACACCTCTAAGCATATATGGTTAAATATTGCTAAGCATAAATGACAATCAACAATATAAACCTGACATGAGGCAAGTTGCACTGGTGCATTTGTGACTGCTTCACTTCAAATGCCTTCACTGCATCATACATGCCATGTCCATGAACTGACAGATTTCCTTGCCGAGCTCAAAAACTCTATTGAGAACTTTTCCCCAACTCAGCCAACGGACCTCTGTATGATGAGAAATGTCAGCAAGCTCTGAATCTGTTTCCTACATAAAAGACTGAAATTGACGGTGATTCAAACCTTTAACTCGGTGATCATTACATGCTCCATTTTTAGGACTCTACCACACAGCCTTTCCTGGTGTGTGATGCAGTGATATCTTTACTCTCATCCTGCCGACGAGTCCACTTTTTTTCACCGCACAACACCGGCGCTCCATCTGTTGTAAGTCCAACAAGTTTGTCCCAGGGCAGTTTCATGTCGGTCACACTTTGACATGCGTTTTCAAAAATGTCTTTTCCTGTCGTTGTCCCGTGCATCGATTTAATGTCCAATATTTCCACTCCACGGATGAAGATGGCCAGCCGTGCAATGTCCATCATGTTTGTACTTTCATCCACAGCAAGAGAGTATGCCCAGTACAAGGTTTTAAAAGAACCTATTCAAACTGAAAATGAGTGTAATGGTTATCTTTAAATAAGTAGTGCAGGGTACTGCGGGATGACACCAGGATCAATTAAAGACTGCAATGATATGATTGTGTTGCAGTGGAGGAGATCGAGCAGATGACCAGCCTTTTCCATCAGAAGCAGACAGAGCTGCTCGTGGCTGTGGCGAGGGTAGAGGAGCTGAGCAACCAGCTGGAGGGACTGAGGAGCAACAGTCTGGAGCCTTCTCTTCCTCTTCTTCCGCACCACCACAACATGTCTTCTACAGCTGAGCTGGAATGTCTCTACAAAGAACTGCAGGTGAGATGTCAGCTGAGAATTTCTCTTGCTAATATTAAATTATACTTTGCTGTTCTACAATTAAATTAAATGTTTGCCATATTTTCTGCTTTCTTTACAGTATGATATAAATATATATCGGATTTTTATAGCAAAATTTGTCATTCAGCGTTCTTTGATGAATGTGAAAATCTCTTGACATTAATCAACTACAGACATAAAATCATATTTCTACCTAATAGAGAGAGTGAAGATATCGATGATACTGTTATGCCTTTACACAAATTACTTTGTATTGTGGAGGGAAATATATTTTCTGTTTCTGTTCTTGTTATGTAGCATTTGTAATCATAAAAAGGCAGTAAGAGTAAGAGGCAGTCCAACAGTAATATTTGAGGTTGTCTGCGTAGAAAGTTGTCATTTCCATACCTTAGTTTTTCAGTTGTGGCTCCTTCTGTTTGCCTCAGATGGTGGGTGCTGCCTTTCTTTGGAGGCATAATGACTGTGTGCAGGATCGCTGAAGAGAGTACGGTTAATCAGGGTTTTTCTGTATTTGTAATCACATGGGTGCATGCAGGTTGGGGAGGCCTGTAAATGAAAACCAAATTAACCCCTTAGCAGTCCTATTAGTCCCCTAAACCATCCAATGTCCCGTGGGCGGTACGTCCGACTGCTAACAGTTTAAAGCATCCAGTATGTTTTCTCATTATCACTTATGATCAGGTGTGACAGGGGAGCAAAATTCCCTACCTGATAAACGGGGGACTATGGTCTTATCCTAGCCTAATAAATGGAAAAAATTAAATGATATAAATGAAAGCCTCTTGCACTCTTTTCTTTAAATTAAGTTCAGCGTGTCAGAAATAGTGATAAGTGCTTAATACATCATAGAAAAAACATTTCTCATTTGGAGCTCTTGAGTACTCCATCATTGCATTTGTTCTGTTTAACCCTAAACCCTAATTATAATTGATAATTATATAGAAGTTTGCAAACAAGCCAGCAAACAGGCTTACAACAAGCCAGTACAGATGTGAAACATGGCTGAAAGTAGCTACTGGTTGTTGTTATGTTCAGAGGTGGCAAAAGTACAGACTTTACAGACTTTTAAACAAATAGCTATTTTCTGTCGCCCACATTGTAGACGGTGACTTTGTCTCCACACCTAAACAGTACAATGAGTCAAGAGTTAGAGTGGGATTCAGCAGGTGGGGGAACCCTGAGATCTGTGCAGTAGCTCAGCATAGGGAAAAGAATCACAGTCATTTTTCATGTAAGCTTCAGTAGGTTTTCTGTGTCGCTGTTATCAGCTGACCTGCTTTTTGTGGATTTACACAACTGAATTCAACACGATGTAAGCAGTTTCACAAGCTATCTTGGCTGATATTGATCCATTACACTGACACAAAGTAGTATAAAGTTGGAATTCACTGAATGAACCCAAGCGTCATCAGCTTAAAGCTTGTTCACTACATTAATGCAGTAATTTAATGCAACAGTTGAATAACACAAAATTAGTATAGCTTTGTTTGTTTTGCAAAATGAAAATACATAATTTATCAAAACACATCATATGTGATTAAAATTATGACGTCACATGGAAGCTTTAAATTTGCAGTTTATCAAACGTCACTGAGCAGTCCTTACCTTTAAATCTAACCTCTCTTCAATTCAATTTAATTTTATTTATATAGCGCCAAATCACAACAAAAGTCACCTCAAGGCGCTTCATAGATACAGAGAAAAACCCAACAATCATATGACCCCCTATGAGCAAGCACTTTGGCGACAGTGGGAAGGAAAAACTCCCTTTTAACAGGAAGAAA
>NW_024582664.1:405629-424882 GCF_018398535.1 Haplochromis burtoni
ACGAAATTCTAAAAAAAAGAAAGAAAGAATAAAGAAAGAAAAAAAGCATCTATAATACAGCTTTTGTGTGATTCATAGAGCCAGGGGTTGACATTTTTATGAGCTGCAGTCTGATGGGCCTTTTAGATGATGCCACAGAGACAATTAAGTCAGCACATGATCCTGCCTGCATACATACTTTTTCCTCATACCTATGATACGTTCATAGTTCAGATGCAAAGTTGTGCTTGCAGTACTTCAGCTTCTAGCTAGCTCTACAGAAAAGGAGTGAGCATAGCTGGAGTAACGTTTTTCCCCAACAGTTCAATATATATGACACATAAAGTTTTTAGTTATGTGCTGTACAGTGTACAGTACAATGTGTGATAATTTCAGTCTCTGATATAAAGAAAAATATAAGAAAAAGAGGACATATGAGGAAGATGAGACTCTTCTCTAAGGTAAAGGCTGAGCAAATTTAAAGTTTACATGAAATGTTTTAATTCATTTTTTAAGTAAATTAAATGATAATAACTAATTTGACAATAATTTCATACTAGACAGTAAGCACAGGCTTGCAGTGTTGTGGCTCAGTTTGATGACTGTTGCCGGTAAAGTGCAGACTGTGGAATTTCTGGTGCAGTGGTCACTGCCAGAGTAGGTCCTGGGTAGCAGCAGAGACATTAAAAAAGAGAGAGACGGCATTAAATACTGGAATGAAATGTAGATAGAAAGATACTGCTACTAAACCTTATTTGGATGCAGGAAACTTTTGAATCATTTTTTTGTGACATTTGACTGTATATTCTGTACGAGAAGTTTTCGGGGGGGTCTTTTTCTCTTTAAAATAAAAGTTAATTTAGTTAATGCTTCAAAATAAATGCAAATATTTGTGTTCAGATGCATTTCAATATGGCTTTTAAGTAAAATCGCTTGCTTCTAGACAGATTCCTCACTTTAAATTTAAGCTGATTGTATTCTTTAATAACCTTTATACTGGCTATGGGTTGGAAAGCAGCCATAAAGGATCGTGTAACATGGCCCTGTATACTGTAAATGTAGTTGGGCCCCTGCTGTCCCACTACACCTGAGCTTAGGGTTTGCCCACCTGCCAAATCCTGCTTTGGCTGCATAGCCCGTGCTGTCAGCAAAGATTTTCTTTAAATTTTTTCCAAACAGCTAACTTAGAAGTGGTGTACAGCTTTTGGTTTTGCCACTATATTACCATTTTTGTTTTTTAAATGTCAAACTATTTTCATTATGGGATTGCAGGAATTTGTGCTGACTTAAAAGCATGGGTCTTTATTTTTTTTGTCTCTGACTATGGCTGTCTGCAACTGCAAACCTTTATCATCTAAAGGAATATTTGATAAAAACAAAATAAACAATCTGTACTTCTTGTTTGCATGTCTGAAATACTTGGTTTGATCTAACTTGTGGATCTCAGTTTGGGGTTTTCTTTTTTTCATAAAGTAAATGTCATCTTCCTCCCTCCAACATTTCTCTGTTGCTTTGAAGAGATATTAAGGGCAGGCTTTTCCTACTGGTGCGTCTCAACAGCATCTTAGAAACTTGCTGGGTGTGTGGAAGGGTAAATTAGCAATTATAAGGATGGTTCACATCTTCTGAGCATGGATGGAGTCAGCAAAATCCTGCTGCCTTTCACTATCTCATTAATGTCGAGCCAGGGATATGGAAACAAACAGAGTCCGGGGATCTCAGTCTACCCTTGGTGAGAATCTAATCAATGATGTGTGCTCTCTCTGTGGATGCTGACGAGGTATTAATGAGCTTCCAATGCCAATGTGAGATAATTATCAGCTTTTGGGAGTGAGAGAAAGAAAAAAAATAAATATAGAGGAAAGTGGGGAACCAAACATAGAAGGGGATTTTTCTGCAGAGATACACAAAGATCAAAAACTGATATTGCTGCCAGATCGATATTAGTACAAGTAAAATGATCAGAATGTAAAGAGCACCCAAGAACCAAACAGCCAGCAATTAACTGTCAGCATTAAAGTACACTCAGATCTGTGTAGTTGCCTATTTCATGTTGGCAAGTCACCTACACATAGGTGTAGCTGTAAATGCATGTGTAACCTAACTTTAATATGGTACTGAAGACATTTTTTAGATTGCTCATTAGCAATTCAGTGTAAATGATTTAGTTAAGGTCGGATTTTCCCTACGGATAAATTGAAAATGCTGACTTTTCTTGATATCTTGCTGTCTGGTAAAAACGTCTCTGTAACTGTAACAGCAGTCGTCCTGTGGATAACTATCCCATAGACACCCATATAAAAAAGTAATGCTGAAATAAACTGATATTTCAATATACAGTGGTCCCTTGCTAAATCGCTCGGTTTACTTTTCGCTGAAGTGCTGTACTGTATGCTTGTGAGTTTTCTCCCCAACAAACACAACAATGTCGACGAAACATGTTGCACCATCAAAGGCACCTGTGGTAGCACCCTCATAAGCCAGAGGAAGATGCTAATAATCGCACAAAAAGTTGGACTTCTGGACGTGCTAAAGGAAGGTAGAAGTTATCGTATATTTCAGACCATAAGGCGCACCGGATTATAAGGTGCATTAAGCCAAACAAAACAGTCAGATAAGTCAAACGTTACTCAACTCATTCTTCTTTCTTCCTCCACTTCCATACCACTGATTCATTAATGTTGAATTCTCTCGCTCTATTCCCTTGTTCTGGACCTGAAAACTGGGTTTGATCTTTGGTTTCATTCTATAATACTGGACTTATTTTTCTACGAAGGTTTGAACTTTGAAGTAAACGGATTTTTGGTTTATTCTATAATACGTAAGGTTTTGAACTTTGAGAGTGTTTAAACAAGAGAGAAAAGTGTGAAAATGTCGATGCCTGTCTCAGAAAAGTGTATAAAGTGTGTAGTGAGGGGTTTTACAGCCTTAAAACATCTATAATAATTGTAAAAAATTAAGCGGGCTACTTCACGTATTTCACCTATCGCAGGTTATTTTTGGAACATAACTCCCGCGATAAACGAGGGACCACTGTACACAGAAAAACAGTCTACTGACTAACATAAAAAATGTATATGGCTTGCATAGAAAAAGTATTTTTTAGTAAGACGAGGAGGGGCAATGGGAGAGTTGCATCTGGTGGGAACTGAACTGATTTAACTGATTGAAAACCATAAAAACAACACATAAGAACAGCTTAAATAAACAAATTAAATTGTTCAGTCGTGACATAACAATAGAAATGCAGTTGACGTCCCTCGAGACGGTCTCGTTGCACGTGACATAACAATAGAAATGTAAAACATAACTTTGTGTTCCACAGATTTACATTTTTTCCTAGATTATATTTTTGGTGTAGTGAAACCACGTTTGCTAGTCAATTCTGCTTATTTTAACTGTTTGCATGGCCTTTTTGTATTATATGACTGATATTCAGTGGTATTTTTTCTCAGTGGTGTTGCAGAGGTTAAAACACAAATGCTCCTTTTAAAAGCAATTAAAAAGTAGCTAGACTTTCTAACCCACAAGCCTTCCTCTATCCCTTTTGGTCAGGAGAACAGAGCACAGCGGTGTGCAGATAAATCTTCAGCGGCACAGAACTGGGCCGGTGGAAATTGCTTTCAGTTCTGTCATGAATAGGAACAGAGTGGCTCGGCTTTGAGCGCTGAGTTTACACTTTAATATAAACACAAAGCAAAAGTTTGCTTCTGCTTTTGAGGGATTAAAGCAATCATTATCCTACTATTCATAAGCTCTTGGGCCGGCTATCAAATTGCACTAATAAATTAACCAATTAAACAGTAGTAAGAAGGGTGTGGGGGATTATTGTTCATTAGCAAGCGCTGCAAGGATTTATTGATGTTGCAACAATAGATGGAGTAAGCCCCACCCAAAAGCATGCCTTTCTAAACAAAAGCATATAATTATGACTTAACAGACTGATAGCCAGCCAGACTGTGGCTTTGTGGCTTCTAACTGCCCCTCTTCTCTTCATTTAATATAAAACCATCAGGCCCATTAAGAGCCAGAGAGAATGCATTTGAGGCCCATACAATGGTAATGCCTGACCACATAAAAGCATGACAATGTTGCTGTGACTGCAGCACCCGTGCTTGTTGGTGTTAGAGGAGAAACCCACACACAGAATGTTCTGCTTAAAAATGACCCTCATATACCACAGTGATAATACCAAGGGCACCATCTTTTTTCTTTTCTTTTTTTTTCTGTCCTTTCATTCTTTAGAACTTATGTCTATCTAATTTAGAGACACAAAACTGGGTCCCTTTGCACGCTAGCAGAGTTAGAGGTTTTTCCGAACTACTGTGATATACGGCTGAATGCTCAGCAGCTACACTGTTTGTTTGGTAATTCACAGTTTAAGCCAGTTATTTATGGAATGCATTGTCAGTGTTTATGCTGAGACTCTGAGTCATGAAACAATGTCAGGAGCCGGTTACATCAGAAAAGGTTTGTGTGCGGTGAGAAATTTTTGAAATGCATCACCGATAATACAGTTTAAGCCAGTTATTTATGGAATGCATTGTCAGTGTTTATGCTGAGACTCTGAGTCATGAAACAATGTCAGGAGCCGGTTACATCAGAAAAGGTTTGTGTGCGGTGAGAAATTTTTGAAATGCATCACCGATAATAAGAGGATTCGTCAAATCGTAACGACAAGCGTGAGGATGGAGCTTGAGAAAGTGACAGGAAGATATAAACCAGCGGAGGGTTGACGCAAGATGAATTGGAGTGTTGAAGTGAACTCTAAATGCCCCCTAGGTTCGCATTTCTACTCATTATAGTGGGGTTTGTCTGTGTATTGTGCCTTTTGAACTGCATTTTTTAAACTGTAAATCTGTCTGGCAATGCTCTGTATCGAATATATATATAAGTTTTACAGATTCAACATGATTTACACCTGGAGGCAGGAACAGCAAAGCTGAAGGAAAGAATAAAGAAATGGTAGAACAAAATGTTGCATTTATTAGATGATGTGCTGGGAACAACTCATCCAAACCTATTTACAAACCGTTTTGTCATCTCTTAGAGGAACTCCTTTATTCCCTAGCTTCCCACAAGTTAGAAAGGAATTCTTGCACAGTATTTATCAATTTACAAGTCAAATTACTTTGAGTGAAACACTTAATTAGACTTGTAGATGCAGTAGCATGATAGCACCTCATTTTTCTTTGGAGAACAAAACAAATGCCATTTACAGGAACTTTAATCCAAAGAGCTGTACAAGGAACATGAATGCGTACCTTCTCCTAAAACCTCAGCATTTCGCTTGCTCACCTTACCAAAACTACATCCCCATTGTTTTATAGGTGCACTTAGGTGCAGGTAAACAAGCCAAGAGACATTTACTGTCCCTTTTACAGAGCCTTCGACACATGAGTGGAGTCCTTTCTGAAGGGAAAGAAGCTGAATGGTTTCCGTGTCTGTATTTTCCCCCATGGAGCCAACCTAGTGCACTCTGGGTCATGTTTTTAGCAGACAGTACAAGGTGTTACTTTATACTGCTAGGCCATGCCACATCCCTTGCTCTTAGAAAAGAGTGGATAAAGCTAAGACACTGTAGACTACATTAGCAAATGCCAATAAATAAAACTGTTAATTACTGGTCTGGGTAGAATTTCGTGGATGGCTTTTGAACACTTAAGTACATTATACTGGATGATGCCATGAGCCTGATCCAAAGCCATCACTCCTTGAAGCCACTAAATCATCTAACCCAGTATTTGCATGTATTCATTCAAAAGTATAATGCCTCTGTCTTATTTGTCTTCACTCTTCCCCATAACTAAAGAAACAGAATGGTACACTCATGCACATGTGAAGATAAAAGCACGCACATACATAAATCTTGGTTTCAGACATTTGTGGAAAGCATTTGGGCTGCATAAACACATGTGTCAGAGGTGATGACTATGTTATTGTTCCCTATGGACTATAGGCACTGCATGTCCACGTCACAGTACAAAAACAGTCTTAAACCTCGCCGTGCTGCTGTGTGATAATAGTGCGCCGTGTGACTTGGATGTTTTTCCTGCTAGATTTTAGTTTATATGTTTTTACAAGCAGATCATCGCAGTTTTGCTTTTACTTTACTTCATTATACAAAAATGACTTAACAATGTTAGTGCAATGATTCAAAAATAACATCAAAGCATGTTGTACTCTGTACTGTAAGTCCTTTGGATGCTTTCTTTACTATTTCATATTTAAAACACAGTGTGAAAAAGAAAGTACACTGTCTTTCAGTTCTACAGTTTTACGTATTTGGGGCATAATAATAATAATAAAAAAAACATCTGGTCCCTATCAGCTTCTGAAATTACTTAAATACAACCTCAGATGAACAACAAGGCATCACATATTATACTGTGTTTAACAACACATTATAGATTTAACAAAAACTAAACCAAAATAAAGAATCTGTATGTTTCTATAGGAGTTAAGAGGATAAGTAGCAGCCATGTGCAGATAATTATTTGATCATCATTACCTCTTTAAAAGCAGACATTTTGGAGTTTGTTGGTTTGGATTATTAGTGTATATGTTATCATAGTCCCAACCAGGAAAGATATCAGCTGTAACCTTAAAAAAAGTTTTCTGCCTATCAATGTGGGAAGGGTTATAAGGCCATTTCTAAACAAGTTCAAGTCCAGCATCCTACAGTGGGAAGACTTACTCACAAATGAGAAGCATTCAAGACAGTTGCCAGTATTTTCACAAGACACCACAGCAAATTCCAACTATGCAAGTGCTACATCTTAGACTTTCCAAACTTTGGTTAGCATGTTAAATATTAAAGGTCACGACCGTACATTTAGAAGAAAACTGGACAAATATGGCTTGTTTTGAAGGGTTGACAAGAGAAAGCATCTCTCTGATAGAAAACGTCAGCACAGCTTAGGTTTGCAAAGCTGCATCTGAGCAAACCACAAGACGTCTGGAACAATCACCTCTGGACAGATGAGACCAAAGTGGAGATGTTTGTCTAAATGTACAACACCACGTTGGGCAAAAATCAAACACAGCATGTCACAAACACTTCATACAAACCGTCAAGCACGGTGGTGGAGGGCTGATGATTTGGGTTCGTTTTGCAGTCACAGACCTGGACACCTTGCAGTCAATGAGCTGACCGTGAACTCCTGTCAGACAGCTAAAGCATGGCCAAAGTAAAGTCATGCAACAGTACAATGATCCCAAGCAAAGCCGCAAATCTCCAACAGAATGACTCAAAGAAAATAATTAAGGTGCTGCAATGGCCCAGTCAACATCCAGAGAAGCAGACCGAAATGCTGTAGCAGGGCTTTAAGAGAGCTGTGCACAAACAAATCCCCACTAAACTCAATGAACTGAATCAATGTTGTAGAACAGCGGTCCCCAACCTTTTTTGTGCCACGGACCAGTAATGTCAGATAATATTTTCATGGACCAGCCTTTAAGGTGTCGAGGATTAATACAACACAATAAAATGATATGACCAAGACAAAAACTGTGGTATTTTCTAAATATAATGATAAACGCGAATTCACTCTGTGATTGCGTAACTTTATTACCAGCGTCCTCCTGAAATGCACCTACAACATTGAAAGTAACGTCCTAACGCTCTCTGGTCGCTATAGTAACGTGTAAAGCCTTACAAATTCACTGTGTAATTGTGTAACTTTATTAGCAGCGTCCTCCTGAAATACACCAACAACACTGAGAGTAACATCCTCTTCTCTGAGCCTTAATGCTCTCTGGTCGCTATGGTATCGTGTAAATATTTATTTCAAAATAAGACACACAACTACAACACAGGAAAGACCGAGGGAAACAGAGTTAACGGTAAAAACTCTGAAAACCATAAATTTCCAACGTGAGTCTCAAGTCTCGCGGCCCAGTACCAAACAACTCACGGACTGGTACCGGCCTGTGGCCCGGTTGGGGACCACTGTTGTAAAAGAAGAGTGGCCAAATGTACCCAAAGGAACTTTGGTTTCCTTTAACGACACAGTGTAACAGGTCATGTGTTGCTGTTCATCTGAGGTTGTGTTTCAGTAATTTTAGGACCTTGTAAGGACTATTTATTTTTTAAATTTTAATCACTTCCTGATACATAAATCCTTGAACTGAAAAAGGGTGTACACAAGACTTATCACAAGATTTATTTTAGCCTCTCATACTTTTATGTTTTCTGTTCATCCCTCCTAAAGTGTAAGATTTAAAACCACCTTCGCTGTTACACTACAGGACATAGGTGTATTATTAGATTCTAGAATTCCAATTAAAAGCTAAGTCAAAATGGACAAGTCTCCAGGCACCACTGCCATAACAGATTAAAAACCCCATCATCTTTTCTGTCTTAGCTGACAATAGCTGCCTCAGTACCGTTGCTTCTGTAATATTGGTGCTCCTGCAGCCATTTATCTGCATATTATATATTTTTGATCTATTTATCTTTGCATCAGTATCATTATGGGGAACGCAATTTTATTTTATTCATAATTACTGGGTCCTGAGAGCATACTAAAAAAGACAGTCCATTCATTACATTTGGAAACCTCTCATGTGGTTGAGGTGCAATAAGTGGTATTTTAAAAGAACCAGAAATATCTTAAAAGAAGTCCCTTCAAATGACAATGAAAAATAGAGTCCTTCAAATGTTACCAAAATTTGCTGTAGAACTGAGTGAAGACAGTGAAGCTAAAAAGCTATACATACTATATGTATAGTTTTTGTTAACGTCCCCTTAAGCATGATCACTGAGCATGAATGGTCAAATGTGAGTTTCCTGGCTTGCAAAATAAAGCAGATGTATGAAGCAGCTGTCAGGTGTGAATATATAGTATTTGTGTATGAATGGGATTCGGGCTGATACAGTATTGCAGTGTTGGCATGATTTCCTCCTTTTCCTCCTGTATTTCCCTTTTGTTTTCTCCTTTTGTTTCCCATTGGATTGCCCCTTCTGTCTTTTCCTATTGTGTGTGTTTATGCCAGGGGATGGGATTTCCTCCTTTTCCTCCTGTATTTCCCTTTTGTTTTCTCCTTTTGTTTCCCATTGGATTGCCCCTTCTGTCTTTTCCTATTGTGTGTGTTTATGCCAGGGGATGGGTTTGTGTGTGTATGTGTATGTGTAAGTCACTGTGTACGCTGGGTGTGGCTGCAAGCTCTCCAACTGCTTGATCAAACTGCACACCTGAGGTGTATCTTCTCACGTGACCCAACTGGATAACTCTCTCCTCTACTGGGTTCCAAGATGTTTCATTTGTCATGTAGGACTTGTGGCTACAGCCAACTTTCAGTTTTGTGCTTTGTTTACTTTGAGCTTTTAGTAACCCATCTCTCCTGTGTTCTATTACCTGCTCTAGTTCACCACACCAGCCCCCCTCTCCAGCCATTCAGTTCAGTCTGCAACTGCAGACAGCCAACCAAGGCCATCTGCCATTCTCCTCAGTTTCTTCTCTTACTACAATAAATCAGACTCAAATTAAACCATAACTGTATTCCCGAGTCCTGCTGTTGGGTCCAGATTCACAGGTCAAAATGCACAATTCAAGAGAAAAGCATGAAAAAGTGTTTATACAGCCTGTACCAGATGGCACACATGCTTGTTAGAGTTTGTCTGTTGTACCGACTGAAAGGCAAAAACAAAGAAAAGTGCTGTTTTCGCCACTCGTATCAAACTGTCACCACCCAGCACAGCATTATGTTGGTGTTGCTATTCTTTTGGTGTTTATCAAAGACCTGCTCATTAGCCTAACATCTGGGTTTCAGAGTTTAACTTTCATTTCAGCAAGACTGTATGAAATATTGAACAGCCCACATTGTCTATGCTCCAAAAACAAATAATGATGCATATTTTATACCACGCATTCTAGCCATACTCCTCCTGTACTGTACTTGAGTCTGTACAGTATATTGTGTTGTGGTAGCTCACATGGGTACGGCTGTGGCTCTGTTAAATTGTATGGCCTTGTTCTGTTCGTCCACTGAATCCACACTTTTCCCTCTAAATTGTAATCCCAACTCAGAAGGAAAAGCAGAATAGAAACTGGGACAATTTAATTTATAAAGTGCACTAAGCAAACACAAATTTGCTTGAAAATAGTTGAAGGGGTAAATGGGCAAAATACAAATTGCAATTTTGGGATAATAGTTAACAAAATAAAATAAACATATCATTTTGAATGGCTATGCATTTCTGACTTGTCTGCAGTCCAGTTTCTCCCTCAGATTTATGATACAATCTGTCCCGCCGTGCTTCTTGTCTCAATCGGCTTCCTTTTCTTTTCTCGTGAGCATTTATAACGTCGTGCTTTTGTTAAAAAGCCGACCTCCCAAATGCAAACCAGACATTATAAATTTGAATGTTAAAATCTATAAATCCCTTTGAATTGAACTTATTAGACGTTGTGCTTGCAGGCTTGAGTCCACTCTCCCAGCTGGAGAAAGCGTGGTGATAGTAGTGCCCCTTTATTCCCTGCTTAGGGCCCCCTTACCCTCTGCCCATGATGAATTTTAAAACCAGCTCTAGATGGAAGGAACAAACATGAGGGTCCTCCAGTTTTACCCCTAAAACACTTAAAATACCTCAAACGACATGGTTCAAAGACTTGAAATATGATCATCTGGCAACAAGCACATTCATAAACTGAAATTGGGTAGAGAGGTTATATAAAAGATTTCCTGCTTGTTCCCACATCTGGAGACCATTAATTATATTACCATGTGTTATTATAGTCTATGCACAATTAGTTTATCAGTTGTCACACTGGAAACACAGAAAGCGGATATATTGCACTATTGCTATCTAAAGGCCTTTGAGTGCTTATGTTCTACCTAGTAATTGTTCATATGAATGCTCTGTAGGTTTCGAGGTTATAAACCTGGCGCATGGATGGGGAACCTTGATAAAAGGAAGCGCAACTTCCCCTTAATTGTGGAAAAGAAAATGTAATTTTCAACAAACTAATAAAGGCTTCATTAAAAATGCTCGCATTGTGAGCCAGATAAGCAGCCCATTTGTTTTATCCGTGTCTTTCCCCCTTTCTTGCTCAATGTGGCCGATGAATTACTCGTCAGCAACTGCTTCTGTTTAGGCAATCGGTTGCTTTGAGAAGGAAGCTAGTTATTGGTTTGACATTTGTATCTACGTTTCTATTGGGTCAAAGGTCATGGTCACCACCTTTCACCGCATTTTTGTTTAACAACCTCAGTCACATAAATGCATGGGATGGGGAAAGCTGATAGACTCATTTGACATGACAGAGTAATGAATAAAAGTCTGAATGTGACCTCTAAAACACGGGGTCGTAAACACTTTATGCTCTGTGTGTAAGAAAAAGATGGGGAACGCATTACTTGTAATAGCGAGGCGTATGCCTTCCACATGAAAGGTTTGTTTTGTGCACTTGGGAATAAGCCCAGTCAAGGCCACCTCAAGTCTAACTTAAGTCACTGGAATGAAACGTGTTTTGTTTGACTGCCAACTCGAATCAGGATTCTTTGACGACTTAGCCGTTTGTAGCTTTCAACAAAACACGATCTAGCGGTCCAGGTGTGGTCCGGTGCAGCGCTCAGACCTGCAGTACGGTATTTATTCTTTTTTGTTAACTAAAGGTGCAGGCACTTTTAGAAGGAACGATAAAAAATAAGAACTGCAGCGTCTGTCTAAGTTGATGAATTTGCTGAGAGGTTAGACGAGACGTCTCCTCTAAACATGGATCTTGGATTTTCCAGAAAAAGTTGAACTTGAGAAATTAGTGTAACCTACACATAATGAGTAAGCGCATTACTCAGGCATGTAGGTATGAGACATAGCTTTTCACATAACCCTGTGTAGCCCTGTTCTGTAAGCACTTCAACATTTAACTGCAACACTACAGGTTCAGATAAGATTAAAGTTGACGCTGTATAAAAACGAGATAAGCCCAACCGCTGTGACACCAGTAAAAAAGGCCATGATGTAAATGCGCTCACTCACAAAAGTCGCTGGTATGACCACTGCCGTATATGGACAATGAGAATTAAAAGAAGTTGATGATTAACAACGCTCTCTTATAGTACTACCTCATCTACATGATTATCTGTACGTGTGACACTTTCAACGTAATAGCTCACCTAGACATCACGTAATATAAATTATCGCACCGATCCAAGTGGTTGCGACACGCTTTGTTCTAATCTAAGTGTAGAAGTAATTACAAATATAACCTTTCAAGGATTATCTGGATACTGACTCATAGTTTTGTATGTTAAGTGAAGAGGAACTATTTAGGTCCAAAAGGGCAAAGTAGTATCTAAGATACCATGTCTCGAGTCTGTTGTTCTTTCACATTTACCTCTCAACCTGGGCTCAAGATCTGGGACCGGGAGAGATACTTCAACCTATTACAAACACGAGTGAATCATCGATCACGCTTATATGGCGCACGAGGTAGTTTGCGACGTAAGTCAAAGCCACGCGACAACACCATCTCAGCGAGAGGGTGTTAAACACCTAGGTACATGTCTATTATCGTTTTTTGATTCTGTGACATACTCAATCACACATCAAAATTTCTTCAGAAAGATCCATAGAGAAGGATCTTGGGTAGGATATGGATTCATGAATACACCCTGCATCATGTGGGTTGAACCACATGATATATCTCACAGATTATATACTACCTTGAGATCAATACAAGAAGATGTAATAATGCTCGCTAACATTTTGTTCAGTTAGGAAATAAAGAGTAGAGCGTGAAAAAATAGTTGCCATATCTATAAACACAGTAGACTCCAAATACAGATTAATGAGAAGTTAGGAGCACCGGAACTTCTGAATGTCTAGCATGCAACACACGAATAATTAACATTGAGTTAGAGAATGATTTATGCAAAGATAATAACATAGTAATCAATGCAGCATGCACTCTAGCTGAATATGCAGGCTCATATTAGACTTTCATGTCAGTAGGGTTCTTGTACTTATTACAGCATCTAAAGTAGTATGGAATACATGATGAATATGTCAAGCCAAGCCTGTTCATTTTTTAAAACTAAACCCTACTAGTGTGTGTTCATGAATCATTTATATTAAATCTCACCGACTGCCACAGATGAGGTATAGTGCCTGCTGCAAGATGCCTCCAGAGAAGCAGGAGCTGCTAGGTAATAAGTGAGGTGACTTTGTGAGTCGACACGGAGGTGGAGGACCAGTATGAGCTCTTTATGTTCCAACAATGATATGATCAAGGAACCACTTGTAGTTGCCAGATGACAGAGTTATTTGTAAACCAGGCTGTATGTGTACATGATTGTGCACGTCACAGTGTGTGCTGAAGCAGTCGTTTTTGCTGACCTCCCCATCATTAGAAGACATAGCATACATTTTCACTGCTATGCTGATGACACCCAGCTCTATCTGTCCATGAAGCCAGATGACACACACCAATTAGTTAAACTGCAGGAATGTCTTAAAGACATAAAGACCTGGATGGCCGCTAACTTTCTGCTTCTTAATTCAGATAAAACTGAGGTTATTGTACTCGGCCCTGAAAAGCTAGAAATATGGTATCTAACCAGATTCTTACTCTGGATGGCATTACCTTGGCCTCCAGTAACCTGTGAGGAACCTTGGAGTCATTTTTGACCAGGACATGTCCTTCAAGCACATATTAAACAAATATGTAAGACTGCTGTTCTTCCATTTGCGCAACATCTCTAAAATTAGAAATATCCTGTCTCAGAGTGACGCTGAAAAACTAGTTCATGCATTTATTACTTCCAGGCTGGACGACTGTAATTCATTATTATCAGGATTCCAAAAAACTCCCTGAAAAGCCTTCAGCTATCCAAAATGCTGCAGCAAGAGTCCTGACAGGGACTAGAAAGAGAGAGCATATTTCTCCTGTTTTGGCTTCCCTTTGTTCTTTAAATCCAGAATTCAAAATCCTGCTCCTCACATACAAGGTCTTAAATAATCAGGCCCCATCTTATCTTAATGACCTTGTAGTACCATATCACCCTATTAGAGCACTTCGCTCTCGCTCTGCAGGCCTACTTGTTGTTCCTAGAGTATTTAAAAGTAGAATGGGAGGCAGAGCCTTCAGTTTTCAGGCCCCTCTTCTGTGGAACCAGCTTCCAGTTTGGATTCAGGAGACAGACACTATCTCTACTTTCTAAGATTAGGCTTAAAACTTTCCTTTTTGCTAAAGCATATAGTTAGGGCTGGACCAGGTGACCCTGAATCCTCCCTTAGTTATGCTGCAATAGACGTAGGCTGCCGGGGGATTCCCATGATGCATTGAGTTTTTCCTTTCCAGTCACCTTTCTCACTCACTATGTGTTAATCAGACCTCTCTGCATTGAATCATATCTGTTATTAACCTCTGTCTCTCTTCCACAGCATGTCTTTATCCTGTCTTCCTTCTCTCACCCCAACCGGTCGCAGCAGATGGCCCCGCCCCTCCCTGAGCCTGGTTCTGCCGGAGGGGATCAGTATCGTCGATACCACCCTGAATATTACTTGGTATCGGACCGGAAAGGAAATCAGTGGTATTGCACATCACTAGTTAGGGGACCTAGCTTCTCTCGGATATTAATATAGCGATCCTCCAGCTTCAAACTGTATTACCCTTCAAGGACCTGCAGTTCAAAAAAGCACCCCTCCGACAGCCAAACCCAGGTGTGGATGTAGCGTAAAAGAGTTAGTAGTGTATTTTATTACTACCTGTAATTTATTGCAGGTTACTTGTATTTGTTTAATTGTTTACTAAATGTAAACTAAATGAACATTTTTCTTATAAAACAAAGGGGGGCCTAGCAAAAAAAGTTTGGGAACCACTGATATAGGGAGTGATTTGATATCAGGCTGTACATACCTCTATCTCACACTGTTAGTACTTCCAGCTACAGTTGCTAGGAGGTTAAACCTAGTGTCTAATAAATTATTCTAGACAATATTTTTTCTGTTGGTTTTCAATCATACTTTGACTTCTCACCCCCTCCTTTCCAAACAGCTAAGAAACAAGCTGAATCAGGATCATAGTGGCAGGCTGCAGCAGCAGAGAGACAGCTTGAACAAAAGGAACTTGGAAGTAGCTGCGATGGACCGTCGGTTGGTTGAACTCCGGGAACGGCTCTGGAAGAAAAAGGCTGCTTTGCAGCAGAGTGAGAACCAGCCAGTGAGTTTATATAGGAAAAAATATCAGCAAAAGTAGATTTCTACAATTTCAAGTTTTCTTTTGTTTGTTTTTTGTACAAAACATTTATTTTTGCTTTGTTGTTGTTTGCTTAATATACAAGTACTGATCGAAAAGGCTGCAGCAGTCAAACATTTCTGCTCACTCCAGGTGGCTTCAGACTGTACAGCCCCACAATATAGCATGGGCTCCAGAGTGGCAGCGGTGGGGCCGTACATCCAGTCATCCTCCACATCAAGCTCTCAGGGGCCACCTGTGCCGGTCCGCCAGGAGATTCTGGTGAAGCCAGCATACCCAGATGGCACTGTCACCCTGCCCATGGCTGATTCATCACTGAAGCCACCTCCTAGGCCTGTCAAACCAGCCTCAGGTACATGTTTCCGTGATGTAAGAAATATATTTTTCTATGTTTTGAGTCTGTCCTAGCATGCTGAAACACTATTTGAGTCTGAGTTAGTCACTTCTATTTCTAGTACCAAAACTCTACTTGATGTAGTTATCTCTGCCTCACAGGTTTCAACACCTTAAAAACAAGCAAGATCTTTGACTGGGAAAGCTCATTTTCCGAATCCAGTAGGGGTTACGAGCATGCCTCCACTCTGCCTCGCATGTCGAGTCTAAGCTGCCGCAACTCAGGTCAGTTAGGTCCTGTTTCTGTTTTACCTTTTGCAGAAAGAGGATTTAAACTTTCTATGCCTTTACAATCATTTGTTACTACATTTCTAATCTGACACATAAACGTTCAGGCATGCTGATTCATTGAGACATTGAGACATTCACTGAAAACCTAATTTAAGGATGGTCTATCCATGCATTCATAGAATACCATGTACAAATGACAGGCTAATCAACCTGAGAATAGAAGGAATGAGATCTGGGAGATAGAAAAGTGTTTAAACAAAGTCCCACGGATGTTCGAGTTACTTTCTCTTTTCTAGGTGGTGAGACCGCCATAGACAAGAGCTACTCTGGGTCTGACATTCCTCCTCCCATCCCCTCACGATCTAATCGTTCCACAGAGAACCTGCTCAGGGACAATCAGGTATCAGTGGGCTTCCATTTAGTCTCTACATCTCATACAGCTAAAATCAGGGGAAAATCCTGTTTTCTACATACATTAGCCGCACCTGACCAAAAGCCGCAGGTGCTTCAATGTTGACTTATCATATGTAAGAGAATATGCACAAAGCGAATTGTCAGGAAAGAGATGGCTGTTTGGAGACATAACTTTTATTAATATTTTGAAAAACAAGTTATGGGTACATATTTGCATAACTTTTTAGGTATATGTACAAGTACTGGTAATTACAAGTACGAAACATGTACTGTGCTTCATAAATGAGTAACAAATGTAGTACATAACAATAACCTACAGCACACCAGAAAAATAGATTCAGACTACCTTTTAGGCTCAGGTGCAGTGACACGGATTTAACAAGAAGAAAAGTCAGTCATTCACCACCATCTTCCTGCACTAAAACCACCAAAGTCCTCTCCTCCAGTGTCGGATACAAACAGGCTCATGATTGCTTCGTCATCCACTCTTCTTCTCTCCTTCGTTGTCACTTTCAAAACCAAAGAAATCCTCGTTGTCAGTGTCGGAGTCGAACACCCTCAGAAGGGCCGTGGCGGTGTCCTCCTCTCCATCATGCAGCAGTCCAGCCCTTCGAAATCCGTTGGTGATCGTGGATGTTTTCACACTTTTCCACGCTGTCAGAATCCACCGGTGGAGTTGAGCATAACTTGCTTTTCGCAAGTTTATCGCCGCTCATCATCCACGCCTCCCGCTGAACGCGTAGCGCTACTTTGAAATTTGTTTTTTGCGCTACGCGTACGGCACTACGTTGCCTGGCGGACGGACATGTGACCAACATACCACTCTTGAACCCCGATACTGTGTGTCTGATCACATGCCCTTCCGCCAGGCAACGTAGTGCCGTACAACAGCGGAACAAACAAAACAAATCCTCTTACGATATCACAAAAATCATGGACAATCCACAGAAAAGCCGCACCTGACTAAAAGCCGCAGAGTTCAAAGCTTGTGCAAAAAGTAGCGGCTTATAGCCCGACAATTACAGTACAATAATTGTAAGGTTAAATATGAAAAGTCAAACTCAAACTGGTTAATAGCTGCTGAGCACTTACAATTTTAATGTAAAGCCATTTTACATTTCAGCTCATTTTGATATTTGATTTATTGCTTCATTTTCTGTATTTTGCAGTTATATCATCAATCTCTGAGTATAACCCTGTGTTTCCACGTTTGCTATATTTTACTTTCAGGTCTCATCCAAAAGTCTTTCCAAGTTGACAGCACCACCTCCAGTTCCCAGCAAGCCCAAACCATTCCGATCTTCTGGCCTGTCAGCCTTCTCCAAAGCCCCCTATAACACTGGCACCTTCCCTGGTAAGGGGAAGCCAGTTGGGGCCCCCCTCAGGGCTCCAGGAATTCTGTCCAGTCATAGCAACACCCTCCCTTTGCCCAACAAGCAGGAGAGTCCTCCAGCTGCTGCTGTGCGACCTTACACCCCAGAACTCTCTGATTGTCCCCCACCTGTGCTTCAGAAACCTCAGACCCTGGCGGCTTCCTCAATCTACTCGATGTAAACCCAGCAGGCTACACTGGGGAAGGGATACCAACATAGTGGCCAAGGAACACTGCCGCGGAGCCAGCCCCGAGGTAATCCACTGATACGGTTGCCCGTGTATTAGAATACTCTTCCTGTTAAGATAGGGCAGAACAATTATGGCCAAAGTGATTTTTCTGATTATTTTGATCAGTGTAAGATTGGTCCTTGGAAGCACTGGTCCTCCTTATTCACCAAAATGTAGTATGTCTTAGTAGAAAAATATGAATTTAAAAAATTTCACCAAAACACCAAAATTCAGTCAACAGGGGAGAGGCTTTTGCATTTACATCTTTGCAGAAAAATAAGGTGTGTGCGACAAACTTGCCAACACTTGGTCTTGGGGTAGAGCATCACTTCCTGTTCCTGTTACAGCACACAGTGGTGTTTTCTGTAGCTTATTTCGATTCAAATTTGATCTAAAAACTTATATTATTACATAGTGTAATCCTTAAATGCTTTATCCAAAGCACACTTTCTGTTGAATAACCCGCTAATTATATTCAAAGTATTCATTCATCTTTAGGGACTCACTACCTTAGCTTAGCTCGTAGCCAACTGACTAGTACCTTGGCCTCTTCACTCTTCACACCACCACACCACCAAACTGTCCATGTCTCTAATAATTTCCCCCCCACAAAAAAAGCGTGACTATCGAGCGTTGGGATCAGGAAGCAGAGTCGCAGTCTTACACGCCTCTCCACAGCTTCTCTCCCCCTGTTATCCCCCAAAACCCCATCCCCTTAGAGACTGTGTCTGTGTCCAAACCAAGAAAAAACAAACCAAAAATCAGCAAAATAATGACTTAAACATAAAAAATCACAACAAAAGAAAAACATAGTATCCACAAATGCACCAAAGAGTAAAATAGTGTCTATTATTAAATAATATAAGTCGGGGTGTGACAGCAATCTTCCACTCCAGCTTATTAATCAACCAAAGACACAGGCAGAGTTGTAATTTATTTGAAATTGCAGCCACATAAACAGCTTTATTTGTTATTGTTCACTTGGGCCTCGTGGTTTCTGGCTGTTTTCTCAGAATTTTTATCTGATTTAGTGCTCAGATAGAATAATAATAATAGAATAATTATTGTAGGTGATTTTATCATCCATGCATTTAATCTGTTGTATTCAAAATGAAAAAATAACCCACCCACCACTTTAATCATACACTAGATCTTGTTGTGACATATGGGATGGAAACTGAACAGTTAACAGTATTTCCTGAAAACCCTGTTTTGTCTGATCATTTCCTAATAACATTTCAATCTACAATAATGGATTACACAGCAGTGAGGAATAGATTTCATCACAGCAGATGTCTTTCTGAAAGTGTACAAGGGGAGGAATTATATCCTTAAATTAAGGCTATAATTCATCCCGTTGTCTTCTTCAATGTCATGTGCCAACACAGTGCAGATCAGCAGTAAAAAATTACTCATAACAATCTCACAGAT